>NC_091581.1:7205943-7218443 GCF_042767895.1 Penaeus vannamei
GAGAGGGGAAAGGGCGGGAAAGGGGGGAAGAGAGCAGAGGGAGGAGAGGACGGAAAAGGGGAGAGGAAGGAGAGGGGAAAAGGCGGGAAAGAAGGCAGGGAGAGGACAGGGCGGAAAAAGGGAGAGGGAGAAGCGAAAGGGCGGGGAAGGGGGAGGGGGGAAGAGGACAGACGGCGGGAAAGGGAGAGGAGAGAGTGAGGAAAAAGGTAACAGATCACAATCGGGTGTGAGGGGAAGACCGGAGGAGGGGGGGAGAAGGGGGGGGGGGCAACCGTATCAGCGCGAAGTAGGTTGAAAAGGAAGACGTGAATCGATGTGGCCGAGCGCGCCTATGGGGAAAATGTGAGCTCTGAGGGCGGCGAGAGGACTAGATGAAGAGATAAGGGCGCTGGAGCAGAGGCGAGCGAGCGGCGGGTCGAACAGCAGACCGTTAACAAGGTCAAAGTCAAGGGGAAAAGTGGGCAACACTGAGAAATACAACAATTGTATCAGGGTTTGCAAGCCCCTTCCCACAGAGCTCCCCTCTTCCTAATCGGAGAAAGGGGAAGGAGAGACGAATGGAGTAACAGGGCGGGGAAGAGACCTCTCGAGAGGGGGCACAAGGCGGTGAAGGCGGGGGGAAAGAAGGACCTTTCGACCGCAAGGAATAATCGGGAGAACAAGACACAGATCCTAGCAGTGACCAAGGGGGAGGGGGGAAGGGGGGGGGCGAAGCGACGGCGTTGTAAGGGGAAGCCAAGAAAGTACCAGAAGCTGGAGAGAAGCAAGAGTGCCGAGGGGCTTTGCAGTACCGCGTCTGCTACTGGGGCAAGCGGTGCTATGACTGCTGGAAGTCGAAGGTTGGAACTGTGGCATGACAACGTAGGGGGAGGGGGGGGGGACGCCAGTGGGGGAGGAGTACCAGTGAAGGTGGAGTACCAGGCAGCAGAGCCGAGGAAGCTCAGCCTCGCGGATGGGTAACAGAAGCACAACTTTAATCGAGGCATTTGACGAGGGAGAAGGTGTGGTGGTGTGGTGTGGGCCGCAATCAATACCACGATCTCTACACCCATGGCACTCTCTCTGCCAGCCCATGACAAGTCCCAACATCTGGTCAGGGCCGACTCCCCCTCAGTCCAATTATGATTCTATTTCTCTCTGGTTTTCTCTCGCCAGACATGAGCCCTTGGCCCTGGCGCTCTCGCTCATGGCCCGGCGGCTCCCCACGGCCCGCCGACGGCAGCCCCGCGCTGGAGCCGCAGCGCTCGCGGGGCCGCGCTAACTGCCCGATTACTGTATCATTAACACGATCGAGGGCGTTTCGAGTTGTTATCCCTGTCGCCTATTATCCTCATTCATTGCTATTTTCCTTACCAGTCTCTCCTCCACCTACTGACCCGAGAAACGACAGAGCTCGCCACCCCACCGGCGCCCGGGAGAGGACTGCCCCCCCAACCCCGTCTTGAGACCGGGTCACCCCTCGCCTGGCGCGGCCACTGTCCTCATGTTAATAAAACCCAACAATTAAGCCATTGTCTCCCTCCGTGCGTCCCTGCCAACGTCCAGACTCCAGCCACTCCGAACACGTGACCGCCGCTTCCGAACTCCGACCGAATCATCGCGACGACGATTCCAAGTATTTTAATGGCGACCCGAGCCCCGTAATTCCCTCGCTGATTGCCGCCGTTTCGCCCTTCGATCTGCGTTTACACGGAGTGACTCGCAACCCCGCATATGTTGGAGCTACTCTCACCGCGCCATCGTGGACTAAAAGTTTGAAAGACTGTAGCTCCCTATTCCTTCTCTCTCTCTCTCTCTCTCTCTGTGTGTGTGTGTGTGTGTGTGTGTGTGTGTGTGAGTGATTGAATGAATGAGTGTAGGAGTGTGTGTGTCTGTGAGTGAGAGTGAGTGAGTGAGTGAGTGTTTGACTGTATGCGCCTTTGTGCATTCCCTACCCCCCCCCCCTCCACGCCCTTCCGAGTGCCACCACCTTTCCCTTCCCCTCGCCTTGGCTTGCCAGGTCAGAGATCGCGCAGCAGTCAAGACAGGTCAAGGTGAGGGTCACGGCTATCGAAGAAGGGCAAATAAATCAAGCCGATGGACCCTGCAAGACACACACACGAGCCAGGGAGACAGGAGACGAGGAAAGGGGAAGAGGACTGTAGGGTGAAGACGTTTGTTCAGGATTTCGCAGACACTGAAGGGAAAGAGGCTCTGTCAATATATTCTCCATCTTTCGCACGCTCGTCGTCTCTCTCTCTCTCTCTTTCACTCCGTCTCTACCCCCTTTCCCTTTCCATCTTCGTGTCTTCCCCATGTTGCTCTCACTCGCTCTCCTTCGCCCTCTTTCTCCCTCTCTTCCTCCCCTTCCCTCCAGTTCCTCCCTCCTTTCCCTTCTCTCTGTCTGTCTGTCTGTGTCTCCCCCCCCCCTCTCTCTCTCTCTCTCTCTCTCTCTCTCTCTCTCTCTCTCCTGCGAGCGGAAAGTTTCCAGCAGTTGAACTGTTTTGTAACGTGAGAGGCAACCGAGAGCCGCACAGTCCTTTGTCCCGGTCCCTCCTCCTCCTCCTCCTCCAGCTGCTGCTGCTTGCCGCCCCCGGTGCATGTCCTGGCTGTCTAAAGCACTAGTCCTTCTCTCCATACAAGCTAGATTTTTTTCATATAATACCACGGGTAGTCCCCATTCTCCTGATTTGAAGTCTGTCCTAGGGCTGTTTATAGCTCCCGCGGCGCTGGCGATGGGGCATTCCTTTCAATCCGGTCTCATATATCAGTCCTCTCCCGCTATTGGTCCTCACGTAAGGCCTAAGAGCGGGGTGGCGACCAGCTGGTTAAGGCCAGGTACGTACAGCGGCATATCCACTAAGGACCGGAGCTCTGCCTCGAACCCGACTCAATTATGACCAGTTCTAAGCACAAGGATGATAACTTTCCCGCTCAGCCTGCACTTCCTAATCGACTTTCTTAATGAACCCCGACAGGATGAACTTTAAGCGGAGGTTCGATCGTTTCGGCGGTTATCTTCGTCACTTCCCTCAGTCACCTTTAGCCCGGTCCTCTCTCCCCTCTCCCCCCTCCCCCTCCCCTGCCATGCTGTAAACTGCCTACTTATCTCCCGAGTCAATCACAAGCCGCACTGCCCCTTCTCTACCTGTTTATGTCTCACCTGCATATTTCTCCTTCCATTTCATTTTCTTATTCGTTTGCCTCGAAAGTGTTCACTCAAGTCCCATTGCCTCGTAAGTTGATTGCGAAAACTATCGAACAGTCAATCTCCATTCTAAATAAACCACTCGAGGCTCAAAGCTACTCCCACTCTCCGCTGATTGGCTGAAACTGGCGGCAAGTTATTAGGCTAATGGCCAATGAGTGATGAGGCTCATTCGAAGTCTATCGCCGCGACCACGCCCTTCTACTACTTGCTGCTATCCTACTTACTACTTCCTATGGTGTGGGATCGGATACAAGGCAGTAAACTGTAGAGGCAACTCGTGACAAAGTGCCAAATCGAGGTTAAAATACCTTTGAAATTAATTATGCATGCGCGCACGCACACATATATTCATATATTAAATATGTTACATAAGTGTGGCTGCGTGCGTGTGTATGTACAAACAAGCAGCGAGTTGACCCGAGCGCACGTTCAGCGCCTCCGGTCTCCGCGTGTGGATTTAAAGATTCATGCTTCAGCGGGGCCGCGCCTGCGCCGGCGCCAGGAGCTGCACACAGCAAACAACGGCACCGGGTCAGCGGCTCCAACAAAGACGCCGATGCAGAGCCAGCTGAACATATCCAATCTCGATCAACAATCTAGGTCTGAACAGAAGCACAAGTTCCCCAAAGGTTACCCCGCTCCCCAGAGCTTCACAAAGGGAAACTGAAATCAGAAATCCGAGACGTGCTGTAGGTGTGCCAGTCGGTTGCAGCAGCGAGCCAGGCTGGAAAAAATGTCTCGGTTCGTGTGCTTCCCCAAGTATGATCCATTTGCTTCCGCTCCGAACAGCACGAATATGGGAAGTCAATAAACCCTTGCAGATACTGCCCCACGGACTCCCAACTGGTCTAAATCTTATCAAAGAAGAAATTAGTAGAAAAAAAAATCCTACTTACATCTATCACTCCCACTCGAGATAAAATTCATTGGTATCAGAATCCATCCCTTTATCTCGATTCGGAACTGTCCCTTACACCACGGGGATACACGCATCTACCTACAAATCCTCTCACAAGACACTTTCAATAACAAAAGATTCCTCGACAAACCCAGTCCACCTCGAACAAGTCTCCCTCAAGACCTAAAGTCGATCTCGCAAAACCTTTGCTTTCAGCCTCTTCTCCCAAATTCCCTTCTCTCTCCTCTCCTCTCCTCTCCTCTCCTCTCTCCTCTCTTCTCTCCAGCGGTGCCCCCTCGGTGATGCCCTGCCTAACGATAAGACAACACAGCCTTATCAGCGGCCGAGATATTCAGGAGGAGGAAAAAAGATAGCAAATAGGAAGGTAAGTGTCTGTCCTCCTCCGTGTCCTCCTCGGTTAGGAGAGGATCGGGAGGATCGATCAGACGGCGTTTCTTTTCCTGAGAGGCAGAGAAAAAGAGAAGAGGAAGAGAAGAAGAAAAAGAAGGAGACGAAGAAGAGAAGAAAAAGGAGACGAAGATGAGAAGAGAAGGAAAAAGGGGAGACGAAGAAGAAAGAGGGAGAAGAGAAGAGAAGAATAAAAGAGAGAGAGAAAGAAGAAAGAGGAGAGAGTCAGAGAGAAAGAAGAAAGAGGAGAGAGTCAGAGAGAAAGAAGAGAAGAAAGGAAGAGAGAGAGAAACAGAAAGATAAAAAAGAGAGAGGAGAGAGGAGAAAAAGAGATACACCAACAGAAAGAAACCCGTTTTGAAGAGGATGTCACAATTACGAAGGATATGCAGAGGTCGCAGAAATAGCAGACAGGATCGAGGAAGATTATACGCTAACAGATAACACTGGGAAATCCCGAGAAAATGATGCGGCTGGCGTTAAATAATTCAAAAATTACACAACGCATAAACTGAAAGAGCAAATCTAAGAGTAAATATATACATGACGCATAAACTGAGAGAGTAAATCTAAGAGTAAATAAATACATAACGCTTAAACTGAAAGAGCAAATCTAAGAGTAAATAAATACACAACGCATAAACTGAGAGTAAATCTAAGAGTAAATAAATACACAACGCATAAACTGAGAGTAAATCTAAGAGTAAATAAATACACAACGCATAAACTGAAAGAGCAAATCTAAGAGTAAAATGAATATAAGTAAAAAAAATGCAGGCCTCTTGTTCTCCTTTACTGGTTCCTCCAATAACCGATCTTCTCTCCTTAAGCATCCGTTATCATCTTCGTCGTCGTCACTGCCTTCGTCATTATCAGTCATCGTTATTATCACGATCATCCCTATCCTTATCATTATCGTCATCGTCACCATCACCACCACCATCATCGTCTCCACCACTACCATCATTATCATCAGCACCATCATCATCGTCTCCACCACCACCACCATCATTATCACAACCCCCACTACCATCATCATCATCACCATCCCCACCACCACCACCATCACCATCGTTACCAACACCACCACCTCCACCACCACCATCATCACCAACCCAACTACCATCACCACCCCCATCACCCCCACCACCATCATCATCACCACCCCCACCATCATCATCACCCCCATCATCATCATCATCAACACCACCACCACCTCCACCCCCACCACCATCATCTCCACCACCATCACCACCCCCACCATCATCATCATCACCACCCCCACCACCACCATCCCCATCATCCCCACCTCCACCTCCACCACCATCATCCCCATCATCCCCACCACCTCCACCTCCATCCACCTGGAGTCCCCCCCGCGCGAGCCTCACAAAACGGCTTCGCAACAGCAAACACGGCGCGCGGGTTCTCAGTAGTACCCGAGAGCCAGCGGGAGGAGTGAGGCAAGGCGCGTTGCGAGAGGACAATGGAGCAGCGACCGAGCATTTACGGGAAACGGCTGGCAGATCTTCTAGGAAATGGAAAAACACACACGCGCACGGATACATACATGCACACGCACGCGCACACATAGGCACACATACACACATACGCGCACACATGCATATGCGCGCACGCACACACACACACATACGCACACATGCACGCACGCACACATGCACACACGCACACGCACACGCACACACACGCACACACACACACACACACACACACGCACACACACGCACACACACACGAGAAATTCCCGCCGCCACAACCGAAAAACAGGGAAAAAAAAAGAGAAACTAGCAAATGAAACGAGTATGTCAGCGCTCTTCCTACTCGTCGTGACTGCCCATTCGCTTAACAACCCGCACAACCACAACCCGAAGACGCAGTAACGGAAATGCAACCCCCCCCCCCCCACCGGTTACGGAATCTTCTGAGAAATACGAACCAGAAAAATTTCCACGAGCTTGATAAAGTAATTATAGACGAGGAAAAAATTGCACTGACTCACTGACAGTGGAAAAGTCCTCTCGTCAAAAAAAAGTGTGTTCACTGTTATTAACAACAAAAACAACAAGCGGTTACATCTAGTTATGACGAACTTCAGACGAAAAGCGGAAATGCTACTAAAATGTCTTACGTAATTCTTTAATCTCGCAAAGCTTTCTAAACAGTACAAAAATATCTTATCGTAAGGAGTACAACGTAGAGCAAACACGATAAGTTTTTAAAAAAATACGATAAAACGAACAAAGCAGACCGAGAAAAAAAACAAAAACAAAAACACAAAAAAAAAACCGTTATCAAACTTCCCGCCTTTTTCTCGCCTCTTGCATCCTTTCACATTTACTTCAGTTTCAGTCCTCTTTTAAAAATCTCCGCGGGACACACACTAATATCAATAATGGACCCTACACTACAGGGAACCCCCTCCCGACCCACAGTTACACGAGGGGCAGTAATCCTGAACCTTTGTTGAGGGACTGTGATGTTCCTCTGCTAATATATCAAGTGTTTAAACCGCCTTCTTTATAAAGTTATTGTGTTTATACAAGATATCAAGTGTTTAAACCGCCTTATTTATAAAGTTATTGTGTTTATGCAAGATATCAAGTGTTTATACCGCCTTATTTATAAAATTAAGTGTTTATACAAGATATCAAGTGTTTATATCGCCTTATTTATAAAGTTATTAAGTGTTTAGACAAGATATCAAGTGTTTATATCGCCTAATTTATAAAGTTATTGTTTATACAAGATATCAAGTGTTTATACTGCCTTATTTATAAAGTTATTGAGTGTTTATACAAGATATCAAGTGTTTATATCGCCTTACTTATAAAGTTATTGAGTGTTTATACAAGATATCAAGTGTTTATACAGCCTTATTTATAAAGTTATTAAGTGTTTATACAAGATATCAAGTGTTTATACCGCCTTATTTATAAAGTTATTAAGTGTTTATACAAGATATCAAGTGTTTATACCGCCTTATTTATAAAGTTATTAAGTGTTTATACAAGATATCAAGTGTTTATACCGCCTTATTTATACAGTTATTAAGTGTTTATACAAGATATCAAGTGTTTATGCCGCCTTATTGAAGTCCCGTCGCGCTCTGGCTTCGGTTAATTCCTTCGACGGCCCAACAAGCCTTCCCTAATAACCGGCCCCCGTTTGCCTAACAGGGACCTCGTTTGCAACATCGTTTGGGCTCCGCGGTGCAACAGGGGCGCTTTCGTAACTATACATATAACCTAATGAAATGCACGACCGTTGTTTTTTTTTTTTCTCCGCTATCCTTACTCATGAGTGTCTTTTGTATTCAAACAGTAACTTATCTAAGGATGAACGCAGTTCCAGCCTCACTTTAATTTTCTTTCTCTTTTTTTGTTTGTGTGGGACAATCAATTCACTGTACAAGCTCCCTCACCTTAATAAAGATGTGCGTTTACATTGTTTTTAATGCATCACATTTACATGCAAGCTTCTCTTTTAGCATTTTCAAAGAAAGTTAAACCAGCTACACAAACCTGCTGCTATTCATCCGTTAAAAATGCTGCAATATTTGCCATGCATTACAAAGAAACCGTAAATTTTACATGGTCTTGATGAAGGTTGATTATGATATATGCATTCTGCAACTTAAAGAGATGATAAATACGACGATGAATACAAATCGCAGTGGTACGTGGAGAAACTCGAATTCCACATGTGCAATTGCAATCATGAATACGGGAATTTTTCCTTTGTCACGCTTCCTGACTGCAAAAATGTTTCCTGAAAGCACAAAGAAATCGTTGCAAAGTTGGTCGACGTCTTTCGGATATGGAATCAGAAAATTTAAAAAAAGAATGCACAGAAATGCCCCTGAAACTCTGCGATTATGCCAGATAATGCGAAACAAACCCACGCGAAACAAGCCACGGGAGAGAGGACACAAAACATACACCGGAATTTATGTATACACCAGAAGTTATGCAAATCCATATCTGCGTGCAGCATAGAGCGTATTATACAGCATGAATAAATATCACCCGTGCCCTCCTCTTCCCCCGCACGATGCCTCAGTGCCAAAGCCACCCAAAGGGAATCGCAGGGAGATCATGCCGGGGACGTCCCACCATTAGCATGCGAGGCGCCGTAATCACAATGCCCCGGTGCCATTGTGATAGCACCGCCCCGTGGCACCGCCGGAACAATGTCGTTCCCCCAAGACATCGTAATGAATATCCGCCCTCGACAAACAGCGACAACAGCGGTATGAATCCGCCGAAGTGGAGACATGCAGAGGGCGCGGTGGATCTGGCACTCTCTCCGTGTTAATTCATATCCCGCACGGCATCTACTGATTTAAACGAGAAAATAAATCCAATTTCGCTTAAAACTTACTACGTGGTTATTCTCTCTCCCCTGCACTTCTCACCCCTGTCAATCTTATCAAGGGAGGCGTAAACTCCTTTATAACATCATCTCTGGATTATATGGGCTATTACCGCCCCGAGCAAGGAGATGGAACAGGAAGGGGACGAGAGCGCGCGCCCCGTTTCAATTCCCCCTTAAAGAGGACATATTTTCGCCTCAGTAATAAACGGATATGTAAATCATGGCTGTCTTATCTCGCAAATCTACAGGCAGAGTTTCCGCACTCCAGCCTCCACGCAGCACTTCCGGCGATTCGCGTGTGCTCTTTCGGGCTCCGTGGCGTCGACAGGACAGCTTTACAGCCGTGACCAACCCAGCCATGCTCCTGACACTGTCATGCCGCCATGCACGGGCAGAGAGATGGAAATAAACGAACAGGGGATAAGGTTTGACGCACGAAGAGAAGGAAAAGGGGAGAAGAAGAGTTATTTATTTGCAGGCGTTTCATGCCTTCGTACCCAATCATTTCGCAAAACACCAGAAACCTCTTTCGACCTAAAGGCCCGCCCACGCAAAACTCAGCGTACGCCAACACACCCGCAGTCCGCCCACACGGTGACTGGAGCGGCGTCGCTTCTCCAATCCATACCGCCAGCGTGGGCGTTCTGGGGGCATGCCACCGCGCCGTTCCTAAAAAGTGTGGTCTGGGGGAAAGAAGGAGGGGAAGGGGGGAGGAGGGGAAAGAAGGAGTGGAAGGGGGGAGGAGGAGGGGAAAGAAGGAGGGGAAGGGGGGAGGAGGAGGGGAAAGGAGGGGAAGAGGGGAGGGGAAGGAGGAGGGGAAAGGAGGGGAAGGGGGAGGGGGAACGGAGTGGGAAGGGGGCGCTGTGAAAAGGGGCAAGGCTACACGACAGAGTTGCTGCGGACTCTACGTACAGTGACAGGTGAATGGTCAAAGCTATATTATAGGAAAGGGATTGCTACGCGCGGGGGAAAGGGAACACACTCACTCTCGCTCCCACCTTCACTCACTTGCCCCAGTCACTCTCTAAGATCAAGCAACAAACAAAGACCAAAATATATAAATACACACACACACACACACACACACACACACACACACACACACACACACACACACATATATATATATATATATATATATATATATATATATATATATATATATGAAAATGAAACTAGCCACAATCAGAAATTGAAAATAAGCGTCACGTTTCGAACTCTTCCCGAATTCCTCATCAGACAAAAACCGAAAAGGATCATCCTTTTTGTGTTAGTGTTTGTGTTCATATATATATATATATATATATATATATATATATATATATATATATATATATAGAGAGAGAGAGAGAGAGAGAGAGAGAGAGAGAGAGAGAGAGAGAGAGAGAGAGAGAGAGATAAGGACACCTACATACGGACAATCGCCTACATCACGGACTGCAATTTCCGAGGTGGAAAATTTCCCCTGAAATGGCGTGGGTCATTATCACCAATGGCAATTACATGAAACAATCTTGACCTATAAACAGCTGTGATCCAAAAGAGCTTCCTGGCAACAGGATAAATCGCGCTGGCAACTGCAGTGCAATTGCCAGCATTCTTTGGGGGTAACAGAATTCAGCATGAACCAATACATAGTTTTAGTTATTTTAAACAAGTTTGCCTTAAAATGCCCTTTTTCATCATACTGACATCATCATAATCATCAATTACCTTTTTTATTAATCATATTGACATCATCATAATTATCAAATAACCTTTTCATCGTACTGGCATCATCATAATCATCAAATAACCTTTTTTTATTAATCATATTGACATTATCATAATTATCAAATAACCCTTTTCATCATAATGACATCATCAGAATCATCATTTTTTTCATCATATCAACATCATCATAATTATCAAACAACCTTTTTTTTCATCATACTGACATCACCATAATGATCAAAGACCTATTCTCATCACCCATAATCGCCACTGCGGTCATTTCCATCATCGGTCCCGCCTTCGTCGCCGCGGCCATCACCATCATCACCGACATCACCACCGACATCTTCACCAATATCTTCACCAACATCATCACCGACATCAGCATCCATCAACACCGACATCAACACCAACATCACCGACATCACCACCGACAACACCGACATCTTCACCAACATCACCACCACCATCACCACCATCTTCACCGACATCATCACCACCATCCCCATCACCACCACCACCACCAACATCACCATCATCACCACCGACATCCCCACCACCATCATCCCCATCATCCCCACCAACATCACCACCATCACCAAGCATCCATCGACACCACTTTGCCAACGCGGGGGAGGGGGGGGGGCCATCGGCGAGGCTCTAATTAGGGCTCGATCAATCACACGCAGGTAAAGATCCACTTTCATTAGATCGCCGAGCTTACGGGGGGAAAAAAAGAAAGAAAGAAGGAAAAAAAAGAGAAAAAGGAATGATGATAATAGTGATAATAATAGTAAAAAAAAGAAAAGAAAAGAAAGGTAATAGTAAAAAAAAAGAAAAAAAAGAAAGATACTAATAGTAAAAAAACAAAACAAAAAGGGGAAATAAAAAAAGAAAAAAAGAAAGACAATAGTAAAAAGAAGAAAAAAAGAAAGATAATAATAGTCAAAAAGGGAAATAAAAAGAAAGACTATAATAATATCTAAAAAAGGAAAGAAAAAAACGAAAGAAAATAAATAAATGCAATAAAAACAGCGAATGAAGTAGTTAAGAAGCCGGGGTCCCTGTGACGCCCCTCGCGCGCGGTACCCGCCACAGGGTCGTCAATTCCACAGAAATTCTGCCACCAATGAGTAATACGCTCGCTAAAAATACTCACTTGTAAAAAAAAATACAAGCCCAGGGCGTGGAAAGACCTTTTCTCCAGAATAACTACCCCCACCCCACCCCCACCCCCCACCCCCTCCTCCCAACATGCTCCATAACCGCCCAGTCTTGCAACGTTGACGCGGTGGGCTGCGATGGGATCAATAATTCATCAACACGTGAGCGAGGTAGTTAGCAACACTGCAGGTTCGGTAGAGTTGCATCATGGCCTTCCTCCCGCCTCGTGACGTCATCCCGTGACGTCATGCCACGCGCCCGTCGCGCTAGACGAACAGAAGATGTGGAAGATGGGAGAACTGTGCGAGATCAATACGTGCAATTGGCGTGATTTAGGCCACATTGTACTCTTGCGCCGCGACTCGCTATGCAATTCAATCCGCCCACCTGCAATAACACCGGCAAAAGCAGAACGACTTTCACGTCAGATGGCAACCCACGCGAAACAAAACGGACCGTCATTCGCATCTGTGTAAAAGCATAAAAAAAGGTCACCGTGTTTGCTTACAACTTTACGCAACGCCGATCTCGCAACACATAAATAATACAGTTGCCGCAGAGGAGGCTCTCTCGCGGGCGTGCTGTGGCGAGTAACCCAGCGTTTCTGGCGTCAACGTAATGATGCAATATAAAGGCTCCATCACGCCCAGACATCTTCAGTCTTGCGTCATGCACTGCGGGCGTAACCTTGGCGCTGAACAAGCATAAAAACCAACTGCTTTTTTTCCCAAA
>NC_091581.1:7243443-7260943 GCF_042767895.1 Penaeus vannamei
ACGTGCGAATAGAATTTCCAGTGGTAAATGCTTTCCTACAACCGCCCGCCCACTCAGCCTCGCTTCTCGCCGGGGAGGCTCCCTGACAACAGGGCGGCGACGAGCGACAACGAGGGGCAAGTAGAAGATCGGCACCAATATTCACCGACATATTCATTCATTCACTCACTCAATCATTCACGTTTTCATACCATTACCCTTTACTATCTCTTTTATTTCTGCGCGCGTGTGTATGTGGGTGTATGCGCGCACACAGGCAGATAGACAGGTCGACTGACATGTAGATAATGTAAATAAATAAATAAACATGTAGATAAAGATAATGTAGATGCATAGACAATCTATCAATTTCTCAATCGTAAGCTCACGGAATGACGCCCCACGATGTCCTCCTGGCACGTGCCTCGGCCCCCGAGCCCGGCCGGAGCCAGCGGCCGCGACCCAGTTCCTTCCTGGGTTCGTGCCTACAGGAGCGTCCCTAAAGGGGCAAAGGGGAGCGCGGAAGAAATCGCTTCCGCTCCTGCTTTATCCCTTCAAGAGGAACGTTCCCTTCGCAACTCTGAAGCAAACGCAAGAATGGGACTGAAGCTAAAGATGATCGCCACGAGCGGTGACGAATGCACGCAGCGCATTCACAGCCGGAGCCAAGACCTCTCCGCGGCGCTGCGATAAGCGCGGTTCTCGGTTGGCGCTGCACATGGGGAAGATGTGAATGAAATATGACCTACGGAGTGTGTGGATGTTAGATCACACACACGCACACACACATACACATAAGCACACACACACATATACATAATCTCACACACACACACACACACACACACACACACACACACACACACACACGCACACACACACGCACACACACGCACACACACACGAAGGAGAAAGCAGAGGAGCGGCCCTCAGCGCAAAGGGCAGCCCCGCCATGGCCGAGATATGCGAAGGGCCATCTCAGCCACTTTGTCATGCTCGCCAACGATGTCTCCATTTGGCTGGAGGCACGTTCATGACTTCCTCTGGCAACCTCCAGGTCACTCCCCTCCGCCCCTTCGATTTCATGCCGTCGCCTCCCCTCGCCCTCTTCCCCTTTCTCCTCCCTTTGGCCCCTCTCCCTCTCCCTCCCTCGCCCTCTTCCCCTTTCTCCTCCCTTTACCCCCTCTTCCCCTCCCTCCCTCGCCCTCTTCCCCTTTCTCCTCCCTTTGGCCCCTCTCCCCCTCCCTCCCCCGCCATCTTCTCCTTCCTCCTCCCTTTATTAAAAGGCAGGGAAAGGGGAAAGAGAGAAAATGAAAAAAGAAAATGAAAGAAAAAGAAGAAAAATAAAAGAAAACTTACGGAAAATGAAAAAAGAAAGAACAAGAAAAAAAAAGAAAAAGAAGAAAAAAAAGAAAAGAAAAAACTTACGGAGAACAACCTACAGAACCCCTGAATCACGCCTCCCTGACCCTATGCCTGGCACCCGCCTGGCCCTGTGGCAGGCACCTTCCTGGTCGCGGCAAGAAGGGTGAGGGGAAAAAGGGAGGGAGTGTCAGGTTGTGCTCCCTCACCCCTGCCCCTACAACCGATGCCCATTGCCCATTCTTGCTCTTGTCCATGCTTGCCATATTAATCTCGTATGTACCATATCCCGTTGATTTTACTTCGTAATTACCAAAAAAAAGAAAGAAAGAAAGAAAAAAAAAACATATTTTCATTACAGATATCTCCATTGCCTACCATTTATAAAGTAATTCTCCCAGTGCCATGAAATTGCCTATTAAGTTACTTCTTAACGGTCGTGCCCTTCCTTCCCCCAGCTCATTTTGCCGCGCTCCCCCTCCTCCCCCTCCCCCCCACCCTAACCGTTATAAAAAACCTTACTAAACCAAAATACCCCAAAACGAGGAGCCATTAGACCATTATTAAGGATCCTTAGAATGGGCCAAAGAAGCTAGTTCCCCTCAGCCCGCCATTAGAGCTTAAAGACAACACCATCCGTCAGCCTTTTCAAAATACAACGCGTCGGCAACTTTCGGCGCGCAACGACACCACCTTTGGTCTATTAGCTTATTTTTTTTTTTTTTTTTTTTTTTTTAAAGCTTGCGCCTCACCCTAAGCTCCCTGGAAGACCTCGCCCTCTGATTAGAGAACTTGAGACCCGTCTGTGATTTCTTGTCTTCTTGTGGCTCATTATGTAAAACTTAGACGGCATGCAGATAAAAATAATCAAAATGGCGCCCATTTTCCTCTAACGAATTCACCTCCCCTTCTCCCCCCCCCCTCCACAGACACGCAGTTCCAAGCAGTGCCACCTGATTCCTGACACCCGGCACTCTTTGACCTCCGGGGACTCCGTGTGCCTCCGTTTGAGGGTCACGAGGGTCACCAGAAAGGTCCGAAGGTCACTCAGCCGCCACTAATGACCTGTAAAGTTCTTCGAGTATGACTAACCTACGACCGCTGCCAACCGCAACTAATTAGGTTTGCGCCATATATATATATATATATATATATATATATATATATATATATATATATATATATATATATATATATGCTTTCCAAGTCGTATCTCCTATCATGTGTCTACTGCTAACCATCACTATTTACAAAAAGATCTATATTTTTTTTTCAAAATCCTTATCAACATCGAATTCTCCATCGCAAATTACTCTTCCTGTCAACAATTAATCTACGAAACGATTCTTAAACAGAAAGTGGAAAATTGACAGAGTGGCTCAGGCTGTTATGCAATGTACCTGTACGGAACAAATATCATGCAAGTCATCCATGTGCGCAAAATGCAGTCTTCCCCAACCCTCCACCCACCCCCTCCCCCACCCCCACACACCTTCTCTTCCTTGGGTATTATATTGCCTTTCCTTCCCCCCCCCCTTTTTTTTAAATCTTCCCTCTTCTCCCTGACCTTGTACCCCCACCCCCCCCCCCACCCCCACACCAAACACCACACTTCCATTCTCCTCCTTCAGTCGCTCCGCACAAACACGGTCTTGACCACGCGATGACCAAACAAAAAATCCTGGAATCTCACACGTGCTTCATACGTTCACACATGTTCATTTACGTTCCCACGCAAACAAACACCCGAGCTTAGGCACACACACACAATGCACAAATAAGAACGCACGCCCAAACCGAGACCACGTTTCCCGAAAGACATCCTGTTTAACAAAAACTCAGACGCAAGACGCACCCATGGCCCTCCCTCTAGACCCCGCCCCCCCTCCCTTCCTCCTCCAGGCGACTCTGAGTGTCAAACCACGGAGATTCACGAGATCCTTAAAAGGCTCGAACGTTGCAAAACTTCCCTCAAGCCTTCCCTCCTTCCCCCTTCCCTCCTTCCCCCCCTTCCCTCCTTCGTCCATCGCAAATTACGTAACACAACCTTCGCCGATAGAGTGGATATAGCGAAGGCGACGAAGAGGAAGTGCCAGAACAGCCCGGAACCAAGAGTGCCAAGGACAGGCACTGCGAAGGAGACCGGCAGGAGGAAGGGGAGGGCCGCGATGGAAATCCCTGGTCTCGAGGCTGCTAAAGAGGAGAATGTGAACCGTAATTAAAACTTTGGGGAGTGTAATCTGCCATGAGGAGTTCCGAGTGAATGTGAGAGGTGAGGGGAAGAGGAGGGGAGTCGAGGGCGCGAGGCGTGAGGCGTGAGGGGACGGAGGAAGAGGCGCGAAGGACGCTGTGGAGGGCGAGTGCAAACGGTAATAAAAAGGAGAGTCTGCGTCTCAAAAGAAGAGCTAAGAGAGAGAGAGAGAGAGAGAGAGAGAGAGAGAGAGAGAGAGAGAGAGAGAGAGAGAGAGAGAGAGAGAGAAAGATAGAGAGAGAGAGAGGAAATGAGAGAAAGAAAGGGAGAGAGAGAGAAGATATGAGAGAAAGAGAAATAGAGAATGAGAGAAAACGAAAGAAAAGAGAAAGAGAGAGAGAGAGAGAAACGGACAAAGACAGAGACAAACATACAAAAACGAACAAACAGACAGAGAGGCAAGACAGACAGACAGACATACAGACAGGCAAGACACAGACAGAGGTGAAAATAGTCTGAGAAAGAAGGCGGGCAGAGGCTAATGGAGTGGAGATGGAAAGGAGCGCCAATAGGCCGTAGAAAGGATGGGAAAGGAGCGAAGGAGAAGAAAGGATGACATCACGTGTCATTAAGAAGCTGCGGAGGAACTTCAGCGACGGAGGAGGAGGAGGAGGAGAGAAGAAGAAGAAGGAGGAGGAGGAGGAGAGAAGAAGGAGGAGGAGGAGGAGAGAAGCAGAAGGCGGGGGAGGAGGAGAGAAGAAGGAGGAGGAGGAGGAGGAGAGAAGAAGAAGAAGGAGGAGGAGGAGGAGAGAAGAAGAAGGAGGAGGAGGATGAAGAAGGACGAGGAGGAGAGAAGAAGGAACTAAGAAAGAGGAGAGAAGAAGGAAGAGGAGGAG
This sequence comes from Penaeus vannamei, assembly GCF_042767895.1. Classification (NCBI taxonomy): domain Eukaryota; kingdom Metazoa; phylum Arthropoda; class Malacostraca; order Decapoda; family Penaeidae; genus Penaeus; species Penaeus vannamei. The sequence continues at coordinate 7,247,872 of NC_091581.1, forward strand.
GAGGAGGAGGAGAAGAAGGAGGAGGAGAGAAGAAAAGGGACGAGGAGGAGGAGGAGGTGAGAAGAACAAGAAGGAGGAGTAGGAGGAGGAGGAGAGAAGAAGAAGGAGGAGGAAGGGAAAGAAGAAGAAGAAGGAAGAGGAGGAGAGGAAGAAGGAGGAGAGAAAGAGAAAGAAGGAGGAGGAGGAGAGAAGAAGGAGTAGGAGAGATGAAGAAGGAGGAGGAGAAAAGAAGAAGGAGGAGGAGCAGGAGAGAAGAAGAAGAAGAAGAAGGAGGAGGAGGAGAGAAGAAGAAGGAGGGGGAGGAGAGAAGGAGGAAGAGGAGGAGGAGAGAAAAAGAAGGAGGAGGAAGGGCGAGACAGGGCCAGCAAGAAGGAAAACGGGATTAGCAGAAGTTGGGGAAAAGTTGCAAATCATCCCCTTAGTCCCTTGCCAGATGAGGAGAAGAAAGGAAGGAAGAAAGAAAAATGGAAGGGAGAAAGGAAAATGGAAAGGAGGAAGGAAAGAGGGAAAGAAGGAAGGAAATTTGAAGGAAAGGAAGTAAGGAAGAGAGGACGGAAGGTAGAGTGGAAAAAAGGAAGGAAGGGAAGAAGAAAGGAAAATGAAAATGAAAAGAAAGGAAAAAAGAAACAAAGGAAAATGGGAGGGAATTACGAAGGAAAGATGGAAGGAAGGAAATGGACAGAATGAAGGAAGGAAGGAAATGGACAGAATGAAGGAAGGAAAAGAAAAGAAAAAAGGAAAGACGGAGGGAACGAAAATTGAAGGAATGAAGGAAGCAAAATGGAAGGAAAGGAAGGAAGGAGGGAAGGGAGAGAAACGACGAAGCGAAGAACAAAACAGAATAAATATCAACCCAAAAGACATGATACCAGAAAGGAAGAAAGAGAGAAAAGGCAAGAATAAAAGAGAGAGTCTAGCAATAAAAAAATAAAATAAATAAATAAATAATAAAAAAATTAAAAAGCCGAAGGACGAAAGAGAGAAAAGGCAAGGATAAAAGAGAAAGCCTAGCAATAGAAAAAAATGAATAAATAAATAATTAAAATAAAAAATTAATAAATGATAAAGCTGATTTAATGAACGCCAAGCAAACAATACGCCCGCTGACCCACAAGAGGAAGGCGGGCAGGAAGGGAGGGGGCGTGGGGGGGGGGAGTAAAGGCGAAGACCATAAGAGAAGTGTATAAAAAAAAAATCTCCAGCTACCAATAAAAAAAAAAAAAAATAAATAAAATAAATCATAGAAAGAAGAGAAGTGTAAAAAAAAAAAAAAAAAAAAAAATCTCCAGCTACCAATAACAAAATAAATAGAAATAGAAATAAAATTCTCCCGCTAGCAACGGCTCTCCCCGGCATGTCTTCCCGTGCATGTCCTCCCGGTAATGAGATTATATAAAAAAAAAAATAATAAATAAAAAAAAAAAAATAAAAATAAAAAATAAAAAAAAATAAAAAAAATTTTTTTTAGACATCCGAATTCGTGCCACCTGCGTCGGTTGTCGGAGCAGGCGGCCTTCGAGGATGAGGTGACGGATGCTGTCGTTCTCTCTGCTCTCGAACGGAGGCTCATCTCGGCCCTATCCCCGAAGATGCTTAACGGGGGAAATGCCTTACGGATGCTCGAGGCGCCACAAGCATCTCCAAAAGCTGTGGACACAACATTTAGCGGGAATGCTAATTTTTTTTTTCTCTGTCTCTCACTCTCTGTCCTTCCCTTTTTTTTTTTTCTCCCTCTCTCTCTTTCTATCCTTTTTTTGTCTCTATTCCTTTCTCTCCCTTTCCCTATATCGTTCTATACCTCTCCCTCTATCCTTCTATCCCTCTCCCTCTATCCTTCTATCCTTTTCTCTCCCTTTCACTCTATCCTTCTATCCCTCTCCCTCTATCCTTCTATCCTTTTCTCTCCCTTTCACTCTAATCCTTCTAACCCTCACCATCTCCCTCTATCTTTCCCTTTCCTTCTCTCCCTCTCCCTTCTATCCCTCTATCCTTCCCTTTCCTTCTCTCCCTCTCCCTTCTATCCCTCTCCCTCTCCCTCTATCCTTCCCTTTCCTTCTCTACCTTCTATCCTTCTATCCCTCTCCCTCTCTCCTTCCCTTTCCTTCTATCCCTCTCCCTTCCACTCTGCCCCCCCCTCCTATCCTTATCATTATTTTTTTTATCTGACAATTTTATTTTTCATTATATATATTCACATTGCTGCACGCTCTGTCTACTGACGTGTGTGCAAGGGAGTGAAGAGGAAGGGGAGGGGGGGGAGTGGTGGTGGTGGTTGGTGGGGGTGGCGGTGGTGGTGGTGGTGGTGGTGGGGTGGGGGTGGTGGTGGTGGGGCTGGTGGTAGTGGGGGGTGGCGGTAATGGTGGTGGTGGTGATAGTGGTGATAGTGATGGTGGTGATAGTGATGGTGGTGATAGTGATGGTATCGATAGTGGTGATGGTGGTAGTGATGGTGGTGGTGGTGGTGGTGGTTGAAGTGGAGGTAGTGGTGGTGGTGATGATTGTTGATGATTGTTGATGTTGGTGGTGGTGACGGGGGGGGGGGGGTTGGCTCTCGCGTTACTGACAGCGCCTCCCCACCGTCGGTAAACTTTCACATTGATTCTTTTGCGTGCAGCGGAAAAAGAGATTTATTTACTGGTGCCAATCATGAAATCCTTCACACCTGGCGAGAGAAGGTATGCTGCCGAATGCACAATATACCGTATGTATATATATATATATATATATATATATATATATATATATATATATATATATATATATATATATATATATATATATATATTTTCTTTTTTCTTCTTCTTTTTTTTCCCCCTCATGTAACGATGACGATCCCTCATCCTGTTTCACAATCGTAAAAGAAAAAAACACGTAAAAAACAGCCAAAAAAAAAATAATAATAATAATAAAAATAAATTACTAAATTAATTAAAACAAATAAAAAATGGTAACCGTAGCTCACCGTCGCTCCAACACCTCTGGGATACACTTCGGCTGAGTCACAATACTCACCGCACCCGACCGCGCGAGTCTGCCGCACCCGGGACATCAATTTACTTACCTGGAAGAGAAAAGAAAACAGGTAAGCATTCATCTAGGAAAAGTTTTGCATGCCAGGTAGAGTCACCGTGCAAAGTCACCGTGATTAAACACCCACTCTGCAATTGCCAAGGCTACACCTCTCATGTGTGTGTTTCCTTTGGTAGTGTGATATTGTGTACACACTCAAACATAAAAACAACCACAACTACGCACGCAGAGACACACCATCACACGCAAAACGCACACACAACCACAACCACGCACACAGATACACACAATCAAATGCAAGACGCACACAAAATCACACGCAAAACGCACACAACCACAACCACGCACACACACACACAATCAAATGCAAAACGCACGCACAATCACACGCACAACGCACACACAACCACGCAAATCCCAGACTATACCGGCGAGAACCTGCTTTGGATCTTCTTCTCCTCCTCCTCCTCCTCCTCCTCCACTCCCTCTTCTTCTTCTTCTTCTTCTTCTTCTTCTTCTTCTTCTCCTCCTTCTTCTCCTTCTCCTCATTCTCATTCTCCCCCTCCTCTCCTCCTCCCTTCTTCTTCTTCTTCTCCTCAGTCTCCTCCTCTCCTCCCCCCTCCCCCTCCCCTCCCCCTCCTCCTCCCTCCTCCTCCTCCTCCCTCCTCCCCTCCTCCTCCTCCTTCCCTCCTCCCTCCTCCTCCTCCTCCTCCTCCTCCTCTCCTCTCTCCCTCCTCCTCTCCTCTCTCTCCTCTCCTCCTCTCCTCCTCTCCTCCTCCCCCATCCCCCATCCCCTCCCCCATCCCCATCCCCCATCCCCTCCCCACCCTCCCCTCCCCATCCCTCCTCCTCCTTCCCCCTCCCCTCCCCTCTCCCTCTCCTCTCCCTCTCCCCCTCCCCTCCTTCCCCTCCCTTTAACAAAGCCCAAACCCGCCCCCATCCGAGGCCTATGGATGTTTAGACAAGCTTTCCCCCCCCCCCCCCCCCGCCCCTCCTCCTTCCCAAAGCGGAGTCTGCACCGCCCCTTCTGGCTCGCGCGTTTCCTCCTTCTTCTTCTTCTCCTGAAATTCTTTTCCTCCTCCTTATCCTTCTCCTATCCCCACTCTTCCTCCCCCCCCCCCTTTTTTTCTTTACATTTTAGTCTTAGTCTCCGCCGATAGCACGCAGGTGGCGCGGATGGCGGAGATAACGAGAGATCGCTGTTGAGACCGAGGAGGTTTCTTCTCGTCGCGTCTTGTTAAGAGAGGAGAGGAAGGAGAGGAATAAATATAGATATGAATTAATCGATTTACACACACACGCGCACACATACACATATATATACATATATATATACAAAGAGAGAGAGAGAGAGAGAGAGAGAGAGAGAGAGAGAGAGAGAGAGAGAGAGAGAGAGAGAGAGAGAGAGAGAGAGAGAGAGAGAGAGAATTTAAAGAGAGAGAGAGAGAGAAAATCGAAAGAGAGCGAGCCAGAGACAGAAAGAGAGAAATATAGACAGAGACACACATCCAGAGAAACATAAAAAAAAAAAAAAAAAAAATGGACAGAGAAAGGAGTTTACAGGGAAGTGGTCTGCAGACTCAGACGCCCCCCCCCCCCCCCCCCCACCGGAAGAGCAGCAGGTCACAACGATCCCCCGACGACCTAGCCACCGGAATCTACGACGGCGCCTCCCATGCCATTCGCCTTGCCCCCCCCTCTCCCCACCTCCACCCCGCTCCCTCTCCCCTCTCCCCACCTCCACCCCGCTCCCTCTCCCACCCCCTCCCCTCCTCCATTCTTCCTATTAATCCATATTCTACGACGGGATCCGCCACAGACGCCGGGGTGGTAAAGAGGGTATGCCACACGCTTACTCCGAGGCAGGTGGGTATCTTGCTTGCAATTCTGCCACCACGATAAGCATACAAAGATAAACACATGAATTAACTAGAAATATTCGACACAGGCCGGGCCACGGTGGAGGGAAGGCGCGGGCGGAGCATGTCTTGGAAAATCTAACTGAACTGAACCGAACTGACGGGATCCGGCGCTAATTTCCATCTCCGTTTTTTCTCTGTCTTTTCCTTGATTTTTTCTCTTTATTTATTTTTTTTTGGGGGGGAAGGGGGTGGCTCCTCTCTTATTTTTCTCTGTCTTTTCCTTGCCGTTTGATTTTTTTCTCTTTATTTTCTTTTTTGGGGCGAGGGGGGTGTTTCCTCTCTTATCTCCGTCTCTATCCGACCTTCTCTTCATTCTTCGGACGATCCTATCTTTATCTTCGCCTTATTCTGTTTCTTGCCTTTGTTTTTCTTGGAATCAAATATCCATTATCTCTTTCTCATCCTAAGGATATATTCTTAAAAGTTACGCCTCCATTCTTTCTTCTTCTTGTTCCTTCCATCTCCTCTTCGTTATCCGTTCGCCCTTTCGTCCTCTCCTTCATCATCTTGTAAAGCACGCAGAGGCCGGACTACAATCAAGCCTGTTTTCTTCTTCTTCTTCTTCTGTACCGTCTGACTATTAATCTTAATTGGTTTACTTCTTAACCCTTCTTTTCTTCCAGCTGATTCACAGACTTCCAAACTTCTGTATACTTTTCCAGTCGGTTTTTCATCACCATTTGATCTTATTCTTAATTATCCAATTCTGTAGCTCCCCCCCCCCTTCCATTTTGCGGAGGGTGGTTCAGCCCCTTCTTCCCTGCTTCTATCCAGCTCATCACTATTCTCATCTCTCTCCTCCTGTCTCTTATCTCCTTTCGTCTCTCCCTCTCTTCGCCCGACGCCAAACCACTAACCAGAAATTTAATTCCTTAGCGCTATGGTCACCATCGGCTCCACGCACGCTATCACCAGTGTCATCACCCAAATCGTCATTATCATCAGCAACAGACGCCTTATAGCAGCAGCAGCCACGTCAAAAAAAAGAAAAAGAAAATAGCCAGACATGTAGACAGACACACACAAACAGACACGATGGCGCTGCGGGGCCAGACAGAATGTGCACAGACACACCCGCAGACCCGGTGTTGTATTGATCACAAGGAGGAATCAAGACGTATAGGAAAAAGGTCTTGATCAATCACCATCACCATCGTCCACCTACATCCACTTGCTCTTTCACCCATCCACATCTGAAAAAAAAAACATCCAAACGCGCATCCATATCCTCATCTCAAAATCCTTCTGGAAACTCTAAAAGTACAGGACCTCAACGCACAAAAATGCCGCCGCCACGTACATTCCCCCGCCCGCCCTTTCGAAGCAGCTCCGGCTTTGGGAAAGGGATAACAAGTGCGAGAAAAGGCCTGGCCAGCATGCGCTCCGCCCCGGAATATATGGGGCTGGAACATGTGGAACTCACGAAGGAAAATATTCACTTATTTTCTCCCCCCGACGCAAATGAGGAATGGAAGAACGAAAGAGGAAACGGGTAAACAAAGAAGAAAAAGGGTATAATTGTATCATAGCAAGGAACGAATGAGGAAAAGGGTCAAAGAAGGAAGAAAAATACTCGCACCGCAGCGAGGCGAGTGGACAGGACAACGAAACAAGACCTAAAACCCAAAGTGCTAAACGATGTAAACGGAAGGAGGAGAAGGAGGCTGCAGGAACATCTGGAAACAAGCACGCGACCTCCTCCCAAACGACGCCCTTATCAGCCCCACTTCCGGCGCCGAGATAAGCGATCCCCCGAGCACAGTACCGAAGGGTTGTCAGCCACGTCCGCGGAGCAGAAAAAAAGGGATGACGAAAGAGGAGAGAAGACAAATTGTTAAGGAAGACGTGACAGGGAGAAGATCGGCGAAGAACGAGTCGCGAGCGCAGGAGGGCGAGGGCGGTGATTCGGGGCGGTCTGCCTGGCAGGCGAGCGCGACGGGCGTGGGCGGAAACGAGACGAGAATCGTAAGATAAGGACCGCGGCCGTCACAGGGAACAGCGAAACGGTGGCGAGGATGGAGGCCGAAGACGGAGAATAATTGGTGGAATGTGGGAGAAGGAGAAGGAATGGGAGAGGGAGAGGGTGAGAGAAGAAGAGGGAGAGGGTTAGAACAGAAGAGGTAGAGGGTGAGAGAAGAAGAGAGAGAGGGTGAGAGAAGAAGAGGAAAGGGAGGATGAGAGAGAAAGAGGGAGTGACAGAGGGAGAGGGAGTGACCGAGTGAGAGAGAAAAAGAGGGAAGGAAGGAGAGGGAAAGGAGAAGAGGGAGAGGGAGAAGAGCGAGATGAAGAGGGAGAGGGAGAAGAGCGAGATGAAGAGGGAGAGGGAGAAGAGCGAGAGGAAGAGGGAGAGGGAGAGAAAGAGGGAATAGGAGAAGTAGAAAGAGAAGTAGAAGGAAGAGAGAGCGCGAAAATGAGAAGCCCTGCTACCTCCTATGCCAACCACCTTGCGTTCCACAATGAAGACTCCTTTTCGGAGACTCGAATAAAAAAAAGATTATTCCCGCACTGCCTGGAACAATAATCCCGACCTAATTTGTCCCACGTTGTCCCACGTTATCCCAAGTTATTCAGAGCCGGTGGACTGCCGCAGAGGAAGGGAGAGGGGGAGGAAGGGAAGGGGAAGGAAAATCGAACGAGAGCTGGGAGTAGAGAGCAAGGGAGGGGAGAGGAGAGAAAAGGAGAGGAGAGGAGGAGGGAAAAGGAGGGGAGAGGAGGAGAGAAAGGGAGGAGGGAGGAGGGGATAGGAGGAGAGAAAGAGAGGGGAGAGGAGAGGAAGGGAGGAGGGAAAATGAGGGGAGAGGAGGAGAGAAAGGGGAGGGAGAGGAGGGAAAAGGAGGGGAGAGGGGGAGAGAAAGGGAGGGAAAGGAGGGGGAGGGAGGAGGAAAAGGAGGGAGAGGAGGAGAGAAAAGGAGGGGAGAGGAGGAGAGAAAGGGAGGGGAAGGGAGGAGAGAAAGGGAAGGGAGGAGGGGAAAAGGAGGAGGAGAGAAAGAGAGGGGAGAGGAGGAGAGAAAGGGAGGGAGAAGAGGAGAGAAAGGGAGGGAGAGGAGGAGGAGAGAAGGGAGGGGGGAGAGAAGGAGGGAAAAGGAGAGGAGGGGGAGGAGAAAAGGAGGAGGGAGGGGGAGAGGAGAGAGAAAGGGAGGGGAGAGGAGGAAAGGGAGGGAGAGAGGAGGGGAGGGAGGGTTGAGAAAGGGAGGGGGGAGGAGGAGAGAAAGGGAGGGAGAGGAGGAGAGAAAAGGAGGGGAGAGGAGGAGAGAATGGGAGGGGAGAGGAGGAAAGAAAGGGAGGGGAGAGGAGGAGAGAGGAGGAGGGAAAAGGAGGGGAAAGGAGGAGAGAAAGGGAGGGGAGAGGAGGAGTGAAAGGGAGGGGAGAGGAGGAGGGAAAAGGAGGGAAGAGGAGGGGAGAGAAAGGAGGGGAGAGGAGAGAAAGGGAGGGGAGAGGAGGAGAGAAAGAGAGGGAGAGGAGGAGAGAAAGGGAGGAGGCAGGAGGGGAGGGGGAGAGAAAGGGAGGGGAGAGGAGGAGAGAAAGGGAGGGAGGAGGAAGAGAAAGGGAGGGAGAGGAGGAGAGAAAAGGAAGGGAGAGGAGGAGATAAAGGGAGGGGAGAGGAGGAGAGAGAGAAAGGAGAGGGAGGAGGAGAGAAAGGGAGAGGAGAGGAGGAGAGAAAGGGGGGGAGAGGAGGAGAGAAGGGAGGGAGGAGGAGGGGAGAAAGGGAGGGAGGGGGAGGAGGGAGAGGAGAGAGGAGGGGAGTGGAGGAGAGAAAGGGTGGGGAGAGGAGGAGAGAAGAGGATGGAAATGAGAGAAGAGGAGAGGAAGAAGGGAAAGGGAGGAGAGAAGAGGAAAGGAGAGGGAGCTCCAACACCCTCTCACTCCCTCCCGAAGTCCCCAGGGCTGCAAGGCTACCTAGCTCACCTGCGCGCCCGGACCCCACAGTACCACGTGACCCGCCCCGCAAGGTACAAAACCGTAAAGGAGTTTGCATTGCTACACGTGCCCTCCCCTCAACCCCTCCACCCCGCCCCTCCCCCCTTCCCCCCTTTCCTCCCCACCGCCCCCCTCCCTTCCTCACCCCCGCCCCCCTCCCTTCCTCACCCCCGTCCCCCTCCCCCTTCCTCACCTCCGTCGCCCCCTTCCTCTCACCGTCCCCCTCCCCCTTCCTCACCCCCGCCCCCTCCCTTCCTCACCCCGTCCCCCCCCCCCCCCCTTCCTCACCCCCGCCCCCTTCCTCACCCATCCCCTTTCCTCACCCCCGTCCCCCCTCCCCCCCTTCCTCACTCCCGTGCCCCCCTCCCTTCCTTCCCCCGTCCCCCCCTTCCTCCCCTTCCACAGCACCGTCTCCCCTCGTCTGGACTCTACAAACATGATCTATGGACAATCGATATGAACCCAGACCACATCACCGTCCCCAAAATCCCCTGCACGCGATGTCCGGGGAGCGAAAGAGGGGAGGAAGGGAAGAGGGGAAGGGAAGAGGGGAGATGAGAAATGGAGAAGAGGGGAAACGGGGAAGAAAGAAGGGAGGAAGGGAAGAGGGGAGACGAGAGGGGTTGGAAGGGAAGACGGGAGATGAGAAGTGAGGAAGAGGGGAAACGGGGAAGAAAGAAGGGAGGAAGGGAAGAGGGGAGGCGAGAGAGGTTGGAAGGGAAGAGGGGAGATGAAAAGTGGGGAAGAGGGGAATCGGGGAAGAAAGGAGAGAGCGAGGAAGGTAAGAGGGGAGATGAGAAGTAGGGAAGAGGGGAAACGGGGAATAAAGAAGAGAGCAAGGAAGGGAAAAGGGGAAGCAAGAGGGGAGATGAGAAATGGGGAAGAGGGGAAACAGGAAGAAAGGAGAGAGAGCAAGGAAGGGAAGAGGGGAGATGGGAAATGGGGAAGAGGGGAAACGGGGGAGAAAGGAGAGAGTGAGGAAGGGAAGAGGGGAGATGAGAAGTAGGGAAGAGGGAAAACGGGGAAGAAAGAAGAGCAAGGAAGGGAAGAGGGGAGGCAAGAGGGGAGATGAGAAATGGGGAAGAGGGGAAACGGGGAAGAAAGGAGAGAGCGAGGAAGGTAAGAGGGGAGATGAGAAGTGGGGAAGAGGGAAACGGGGAAGAAAGAAGAGAGCAAGGAAGGGAAGAGGGGGAGGCAAGAGGGGAGATGAGAAATGGGGAAGAGGGGAAACGGGGAAGAAAGGAGAGAGCAAGGAAGGGAAGAGGGGAGATGAGAAATGGGGGAGAGAGAAGAGAGGAGATGGGAAATGGGAAAGGAAGGAGAAAAGAGAGGTTGGAAGAGAAGCGGGAAGGGATGGAAAAGGGGAAAATGAAGAAACGAGAGAAGAGAGGGGGAAGGGTAGACGATATGTGAGAGGAGAGACAAGAAATGTTGGAAAGGAAGAGAGGAGATGAGAAATGGTGATGACCTAAGAGATGGAAAAAAAAGAGATAGAGAAAGGAGAGAAAAGAGAGGGGAAGGAGAGAGGGGAGTAAGGGTAGACATGTGAAAGGAGTCAAGAAGGGAAGGGGCGAGGGGGGGGGAGGGGGGCAGGACAAAAATATCAGAAAAAATAACAATCCACTTTTTAAAAATGCCTATGGATCCCCTCCCTGACCTTCCTGCATATCTATTTTAGCTTATCTATTATTATTATCATTATCATTATTATCATTATTATTTTATTATTTTATGTATTCTATTTTATTTTATTTATTTACTCTAGGTTAGGTTAGGTTGGGGGTGGGGTGGGGTAGGTTAGGTTAGATTAGGTTGGGAGGTAGGGTAGGGTAGGGTAGGGTAGGGTAGGGTAGGGTAGGGTAGGGTAGGGTAGGGTAGGGTAGGGTAGGGTAGGTTAGGTTGGGGGGTAGGGTAGGGTAGGGTAGGGTAGGGTAGGTTAGGTTAGGTTAGGTTGGGGGGTAGGTTAGGGTAGGTTAGGTTGGGGGGTAGGTTAGGGTAGGTTAGGTTGGGGGGCTGGGTAGTTTAGGTTAGGTTAAGTTGGGGGGTAGGTTAGGTTAGGTTGGGGGGCGGGGTAGGTTAGGCTAGGTTAAGTTGGGGGGTAGGTTAGGTTAGGTTAGGTTGGGGGGAGGGGTAGGTTAGGCTAGGTTAAGTTGGGGGGTAGGTTAGGTTGGGGGGTAGGGTAGGTTAGGTTAGGTTAAGTTAGGTTAGGTTGAGGGGTAGGTTAGGTTAGGTTGGGGGGAGGGGTAGTTTAGGTTAGGTTAAGTTGGGGGGTAGGTTAGGTTAGGTTAGGTTGGGGGGAGGGGTAGGTTAGGCTAGGTTAAGTTGGGGGGTAGGTTAGGTTAGGTTAGGTTGGGGGGCGGGGTAGGTTAGGCTAGGTTAAGTTGGGGGGTAGGTTAGGTTAGGTTAGGTTAGGTTGGGGGGCAGGGTAGGTTAGGCTAGGTTAAGTTGGGGGGTAGGTTAGGTTAGATTAGGTTAGGTAACGAGAACGAAACGGGTACTAAGCCTTGCCTTTCCCCCCCACCCCCCACGCCCGCCCGACATACACGCTTCCGTCCTTTTCCAGCCGGGAAAAGCAGAGGAAAAGGGCCTTAAAATGCACGCTTGAAGTCGGGTTAAAACGGTTACCTTCCAACTGCAAGCATAAAAGTATATCCAATGTCCCTAAGGTATGCTCAGGGAGGTAAACACGATCATTTAAATAATGTGGGAGATTGTTTGTAAGTATGAGTAGGAGTTAAATTAAGAATAGGTATTGAGATAGGAGTGGGACTTGAAATGGTTAAGGAAGAAGAGGAAGAAGAGGAAGAAATGGAGGAGGAAGTGGAGGAGGAGGAGGTGAGGGAAGGGGAGGAGGAGGAGGAGGAGGAGGAGGAGGAGGTGAGGGAAGGGGAGGAGGAGGAAGAGGAGGAAGTGGAAGTGGAGCGGTAGGAGGAAGGGGAGGAGGAGGAGGAGTAGGAGGAGGAGAAGGAAGGGGAAGGGGAGGAGGAGGAGGAGGAAGAGGAGGGGAGAGGGAAGAGAAGAAGGACGAAGAAGAATAACACGAAGAAGAGAACGATGCCGATAAGTTGGAGAAGACGAAGCGTAGAAAAAAATCAAGAGAAGTATAGACAGGCGCGCGTCGAAGGCGTCCCCGCCCAGAGCCAAGAAGAAACGTCCTGAAAGCGGAGACCCAGACAGGCCCCGACACGCCAGAGACCGACGGAGGCGAGGCAATCCGGCGCAGGAGACGAGCGGTGCCGCGACCCGACCCGCAGTGGCAGGCGTGTCTGCTGGGACGGCAGGCGCGACAGGCGAGTGCAAGGGCGGGCGGACAGGCGAGGCGCGGCGCACACCGGCCCCGTCATGTCAGCTGATAATAACATTAACGGCCCCGGCAGATGGAGCCTCGGTTTCACGCATCCTACTCTGTTCGAAACGGCGAGGAACACGACGGAAAAAAGCCTCTTTTCTCTCTCTCTCTCTTTCCTTTCTTTCTCTTCGCGACCGAGAACGCTCACTGCCACTTCGGAAGGGTAATACACGCGATGGACAGCGAGTGTGTTCCTCGTGTTTCGGATCCTGTTCTCTCTCTCATCTCCCTCCTTGATTGCATTGGGAAATTACTTCGCGAAGTAAAGTTTTCCAGACTGCTGACTTGAAGAAAAATGGAAAATAACTTTCCCGGGAAAACACGAGGAAAATTCGCGGTCCGGTCTGCACTCCCGCGATCTAGAAAGTGCGAAACTCGGTGCTAGTTTCGCCCAAGAAGAAAAAAAGAAGAGGGGGCAGTTAATGACCATTCCAAACCAAGATGAGCTACGATATAATGACAAGAGTAAATCCTTCCCAGGCAGTATGGTCCTTCTAACTCAGATCCTCCGCAGCGACGACCGCACACAAATCTATCTACATCTACAGGGAGAAAATTTATGCCTGGGCATTGACCGTAGCGTGGAGTGGCATTACGATGCTGTGGCCCGTCCTCTGCCGCTTTAGGCCATCGTCTCCTCCACACGTATCTCCTCCATCCATGACTCCTCCAACACCATCACATCATCAGCACCTCCTCCAACACTATCTCTGTCGTTCCTAACTCCTCCAACACCATCACATCATCAGCACCTCCTCCAACACCATCTACTTCGTTCTTTTACTTCCTCCAACACCATTTCCTTCGTCCATAACCTCCTCCAACACCATCACATCATCATTACCTCCTCCAA
>NC_091581.1:7278443-7283443 GCF_042767895.1 Penaeus vannamei
CGGAGTCGGGTCGCACGTGTGGGCGGCGCGGTTACCACACGAGGCGTAAAGAGAGGGGAGTGGGAGAGGGGAGAGAAGCGAGGGGCAGAGGGGAGAAGGGAGAGGAGAGAGCGAGGAGAGAGGAGAAGGAAGAAGGGAGAGGAGAGAGCGAGGAGAGAGGAGAAGGAAGAAGGGAGGAGGAGAGGGAAGGGGGAGAAGGAAGATGAGAGAGGGAGAGGAGAGGGAAGGGGGAGAAGGAAGATGAGAGAGGAGAGAGGGAGATGAGAGAGAAGAGAAGAGAGGAGAGATAAAAGAAAGGTGATGAAAGAGAGAAGAGGGGAGAGGGAGAGATGGCATAGAGCGGGAGCGGGTGGCGGTAGAATAGGGGTTGGGTAGAATGGAGTGGGAGGAGGGGGACGGGTGGAGGGGGAGGGAAGGAAGAGTTGGAGAGGGGTAGGGGGGGGCGGAGTACAGAGGAACACAAGGGTGGCATGCGAAGGGTTGGGTAGGGGGAGGATTAGGTGGGGGGGTTGAGTGGAGGGGGTGGAGGGGGAGGAGAGGGGTGGGGTGGGGATAAAGTAGGGTGGAGAGGGGGGTGGGGTGACGTGGGGTGGGGTGGCACTGAGAGGTTACCGGTTGCGGCACATGAAGTCGGTTGACGATGTCCGACCCACGTGGCTGAGGAAAGGAAGAGAGGGAGAGGGAAGGAAGAGAAGAAGGAGGAAGGGAGGAAGAGAAGAGGGAGGAAGGGAGGAAGAGGAGAGGGAGGAAGAGGAGAGGGTGAGGGCAAAAAGGGGAGAGAGGGGAAGGAAAAGGAGAGAGAGGAGGGAGAATGGGAGAGGGGGAGGGAAGAAAAGGGAGGAAGAGATAAGAGCGTAAAAGGGGAACGAAGGACAGGAGGAAAGACGAAAAAAAAGACGGAAAAGGAAGAGACAGCGGAAATGGAGAACGAAGAATGGAAACCGCAAGACAAAAACGGAGAGCGAGATAGAGCAATAACCAAGCATGGCGTCGGAATTTGAGAATAAGAGGAAGAGAAGACAAAACGCAACACGAGGAAAGAGCAAAGAAGATCGAGAACGAAAGATGAGAAGGAAGAAAACGTGAAAACGGACGAGGAAGAAACAAGGAGGAGGAGAGAAGGAAGAGGAGAGGGAAGAGGAGAGAGGAGGGGGGAGGAGGAGGGAAGAGGAGAGAGACGGGGGAAGAGGAGAGGGAAGAGGAGAGAGGAAGGGAGGAGAGGAGGAGAGAGAAGGGAAGGAAGGGAGGAGAGAGGAGAAGGGGGAGAAGAGAGGGAGAAGAGAGAAAAGAGAGGGAGAGGAGAGAGAAAGGGAAGAGAAGGGAGAAGAGAGGGGAAGAAAGCGGAAAGGACACAGGAGAAGAGAGGTGGGTCACAGAGAAAAAGAGAGGGGAGGGGAGAGAGAAAGGGAAGAGAATAGAAGATAAAGAGAGGAAGAGGAGACAGGAGGGGGGAGAATAGAGGAGGGGAAGAGAGGGGAGGAGAGGACACGGGGACGGAAAGCAGGCCGACATAACTGTCGTGGTACACATGACTAGTGGTATTAATAGTCGCCTCGTGGGTGGATGGGCGGCCGACAGGAATAGGCCGGGAGAGGCCGAGGGCGGAAGCACAAAAAATGATCGCTGTGACATGGGAGGAGAGGGAGGCGAGGGAGGAAGAGGAGGAGGAGGAGGAGGAGGAGGAGGAGGAGGAAGAGGAGGAGGAGGAGGAGGAGAGGGAGGAAGTGGAAGAGTAGGAGGAGAGGAGGAGGAGGAGGAAGAGGAGGAGCAGGAGGAGGAGGAGGACGGGGAGGCGAGGAGGAAGAGGAGGAGGAGAAGGAGGAGGAGAGGGAGGAAGTGGAGGAGGAGGAGGAGGAGGAGGGAGATGAAAAGCAAGAGGAGAGGAGGAGGAGGAGAGGGAGGCGAGGGAGGAAGTGGAGGAGGAGGAGGAGAAAGAAGACAAATAAGAAGAGGAGGAAGAGGAGGAGGAGGAGGCAGAGGAGGAGAAAGAAGAGAAATAAGAAGAGGAGGAAGAAATGACGAAGAGGAAGAGGAGGAGGAGGAAAAGGAGAATGAGTTAGAAGAGGAAGAGGATGAGAACAAACATGAAAAGGAAGAGGAGAAGGAAGGGAGGGAAGACAGGATTTAAAATGCCGACCACACACATGAAGACAATGATAATTTCAAATAAGAATTCTAAGCATGTCTACTCACAGTAACCTCACTCCCACAGCGCGCACGCCTTCACACAGAAGAGAACTTACCTGAAAAGAGAGAGAAAAAAATGTTAGAACAAATATAAATCACGCAAATATGACAGCAGTCATTAACAGTACAAACACAGCTGACAAATGGATATAACCTCCCCCCTCCCCAAATAATAATAATAATAATAATAATAATAATAATAATAATAATAATAATAATAATAATAATAATAATAATAACAATAACAATAACAATAATAATAATAATAACAATAATAATAACAATAATAATAATAATAACAACAATAATAATAACAATAAATAATAATAATAATAATAATAATAATAATAAAATAAAAAAATAAAACATCACACATCACAAACAAGAACATTTATAACCACAAAAAACAACAACGCACCCAAGGAATCCTACAGCCTCTTCGCCACGAAACAACCACCATAATCACGCGGTTGCAATATTGACGAGCCAATCACCCCATAAACAGAATCAACCCTCCAATCCTCAACCGCGCCCTACTCGAGGCCCCAATAAGTGTGGAGGGGGCGGGGGTGGGGGTGGGGGGGAGGGGGTATACCCGAGTATAACTGGTACCCATTTTTTTTTTTTCTTCGCAGACGATCGCCCGTTTTATTGAGGCCTATGCAACAGGAATAACGAAGGAAAGGAAGGGCAAGAAAACGCACGAATATGCCTTGCTCTTCCCTTCGTTGTTCCTGTTGCAATCTGTTTGCCATGAATTCCACACAATTGAGGCCTATGTTGGAGGGAGGGAGGGAGGAAAGGGGGGGGGGAGAGGGAGGGAAGGAGTGAGTGAGAGGGGGAGGGGGGGGAGGGAGGGAGGAGGGAAAGGGAGAGAGAGAGAGAAGAGGAGAATATAAATTACAGAAACAGTAAGAGTGGAAGGCTTTCATCCAGACGTGCCAAGACGTGAATCAAAGGGGAAGAGGAGGGGGAGAGGAGAGGAGGAGGGAGACGAGGAGGAGGAAAAGGAGGAGGAGGATGGACGAGGTGGGAGACAAGAAGAAGGAGGAGACGAGGAGGAGGAAGAGGAGGAAGAGGAGGTGGAGGAGGAGGGTGACGAGGTGGGAGACGAGGAGGAGGAGAAGGATGGAGACGAGGAGGAGGAGGAGGAGGAAAAGGAGGAGGAGGAGGGTGACGAGGTGGGAGACGAGGAGGAGGAGAAGGACGAGCGAGACTAGGAGAAGGATGGAGACGAGAAGAAGGATGGAGACGAGGTGGAAGACGACGACGAGGAGGAGAAGAGAAGGAGGAGAAGGAGGAGAAGGAGGGAGACTAGAAGGAGAAGAAAGAGGAGGAAGAGAGGTTTGCCATGAGCGGATAGGAGCAAAGATAATTAACTCAGCCTCAAAAGATTGTAATTGGAAGCGAAAAGAGCATCTTCTAATTCCTCACACAACCTTCGCGATAATAAGGAAGGAGAGAGAGAGGGAGAGGAAGGAGATAAATAAAGGGAGAGTGAAATAGCGAGAGAAAGAGAGGGGAAAGGGAGAGAGAGGGGAGAGAGAGAGAGAGAGAGAGAGAGAGAGAGAGAGAGAGAGAGAGAGAGAGAGAGAGAGAGAGAGAGAGAGAGAGAGAGAGAGAGAAAGAAAGGGAGAGGGTGAAGGAGATAACTAAGGGAGAGGGAGAGAAGGGAGATAAAAGGGAAATGGAGAGGGAGAAGGAGAGAGAAAGGGAGAGGGTGAAGGAGATAACTAAGGGAGAGGGAGAGGAAGAGGAAGGAGAGAGAAAGGGAGATAAAAAGGGAAATGGAGAGGTAGAAGGAGATAAAATATGAAAGGCTGAGGTACATAACTAAGGGAGAGGGAGAAGGAAATAAAAAGGGAGATGGTGAGGGAGATAACTAAGCGAGAGGGAGATAGATAAGAGAGAGGGAGAAGGAAATAAAAAGGAGATGGTGAGGGAGATAACTAAACGAGAGGGAGATAGATCAGAGAAAGGGAGAATAAATAAATAAAAAGGGAGATGGTGAGGGAGACACCTAAGGGAGAGAGAGGAGATAAAAAAGGAGAAGGAAAGGAGGTAAAAAGGGACTGGAAGAGGGGAAAAAAAGGGAGATAAAGAAGAGAGATAGAGAGTGAGCTAAAAATGGGAGAGGTAGAGGGAGAAGGAGATAAAAAAAAGGAGAGGGGGAAGAAGGAGGGAAAGGGAGAGGCACAGAAAATCAGAGAGAAAGGGGAAGAGAGAATGAGAGGGGAAGGAGGAAGAGAAGAGACGAGAGTGTGAGAACGGATAAAGGTCAGAGAGAAGCAGATGAAAAAGTGATGCTGATATTTTCTCGACTCGCGGATGAGGAGAATAAGAGAAAAAGAACGAGAAGAAACGCTGAAGCAAGAGAAGGAGAGAAGAACGAGATGGAAAAAGAAAATGAAGGAGGCGAAGAGGAATAAGAAAGAGAACAAACAAAAAGGGGGAGAAAGGAAGATATTAAAAAAGGGGGAAGGAGATAGACAGAAGAGGAGGCGAAGAAAGAAAAATATAAATAAACAGAGAAGGAAAAAGAAAAGAAGATAGGCAGAGAATGGGAAATACAACAAAAAAGAAAGAAAGGAAGAAAGAAAAACATAGACCCAGTAGAAAGAAAAGACGAAGACAAACACAGCATCATAAGAAGGAAACGAAAAAAAAAAAAAAAATTAATCGACTATTAATCCTAACCCACAGAAGGGCTTAGCCGGAAGTGCGAGAGAAAGGAAGAAGGATTAAGGGGGAAACACGAAGGGGAGACAGCGAGGGGATCAAGAGGACACGACGAAGGATCTCAGGATGACGAG
>NC_091581.1:7307277-7314777 GCF_042767895.1 Penaeus vannamei
GATAATAATGATAATGGTAAAAATGATGATAATGAAATTATCATTATTGATATGGTTATCATTTCTTCTTATTACAAGCATTAGTATCACTATTATCATTACTATTACAATTATTACCATTATCATTACTAATATCATCATTATCAATATGATGATAATAATATGAATAATAATATAATTGTTCTTGTCATTATTATCCTCATCATTATCATTATTATTGTTATCATCATCCTTATTATAATTACTATTACTATCATTTAATTTTGTCGATATTATTGTCATTGTTATTATCATTATCACTATTATTGTTATAATATTTTTATCATCATTGTTCTCATTACTATTGCTAGAATCATTATCATCATTATGACTATCCTCTTTTTCAGTTCATTATCCTTTTATTACCTTTAATATTGGTATTATTGTAAACAAAATCATTCTCATAAATAGTAGTAGTTGTTTTATAGTACTTTTCTTATCATCATCACCATCATCATTATCATTGTCATCATTACTATTTTCATGATTTTTAGTGTCATGATTAGTTCTATTTTCATTATCATTATAATTATTATCATCGTCATGATCATCATTTTTTCTAATATTGTCATCATAATTATCGATTATTACTATGGTTATTATTATCATTATCATTACCATTAATCATTTACTTTTGCTGATATCATTAACATGATCAACACCATCAACACTATATTCACACTTCTAATGCATCCAAAATATTCTGATCCTGACCACGTCATGGCACTGCTCCCTCATAAACCCCTGAGCAAGAATTGGCACTCACTCGTCATGTTTTACCGCTGTTCATGAAGATGTGTTGTCGTGTCTTGTCTCTTTGTGACACGTCTATGCTGATTTTGTTGTTGTTGTTGTTGTCAACGTTTTATTCTAGTGCGCTGTGTATAGTCAATGAAGAAATATCATCCTTAAGAGTGTGATTAGCCACAGTGGTTCGAGACTATAAGGACCTTAAGTGTGATTAGCCACAGTGGTTCGAGGCTGTAACGACCTTTGAAGTGTGATTAGCCACAGTGATTCGAGGCTATAACGACCTTTAAAGTGTGATTAGCCACAGGGATTCGAGGCTATAAGGACCTTAAAAGTGTGATTAGCCACAGTGGTTCGAGGCTGTAACGACCTTTAAAGTGTGATTAGCCACAGTGGTTCGAGGCTATAAGGACCTTAAGTGTGATTAGCCACAGTAGTTCGAGGCTATAAGGACCTTAAGTGTGATTAGCCACAGTAGTTCGAGGCTGTAACGACCTTTAAAGTGTGATTAGCCACAGTGGTTTGAGGCTGTAACGACCTTAAAAGTGTGATTAGCCACAGTGGTTCGAGGCTATAAGGACCTTAAAAGTGTGATTAGCCACAGTGATTCGAGGCTATAAGGACCTTAAGTGTGATTAGCCACAGTGATTCGAGGCTATAAGGACCTCAAAAGTGTGATTAGCCACAGTGATTCGAGGCTGTAAGGACCTTAAAAGTGTGATTAGCCACAGTGATTCGAGGTTGCAAGGACCTTAAAAGTGTGATTAGCCACAGTGATTCGAGGCTATAAGGACCTTAAGTGTGATTAGCCACAGTGGTTCGAGGCTATAACGACCTTAAAAGTGTGATTAGCCACAGTGATTCGAGGCTGTAAGGACCTTAAAAGTGTGATTAGCCACAGTGATTCGAGGTTGCAAGGACCTTAAAAGTGTGATTAGCCACAGTGGTTCGAGGCTATAAGGACCTTTAAAGTGTGATTAGCCACAGTGATTCGAGGCTGTAACGACCTTTAAAGTGTGATTAGCCACAGTGGTTCGAGGCTATAAGGACATTAAAAGTGTGATTAGCCACAGTGATTCGAGGCTGTAAGGACCTTAAAAGTGTGATTAGCCACAGTGATTCGAGGCTATAAGGACATTAAAAGTGTGATTAGCCACAGTGGTTCGAGGCTATAAGGACCTTTAAAGTGTGATTAGCCACAGTGATTCGAGGCTGTAACGACCTTTAAAGTGTGATTAGCCACAGTGGTTCGAGGCTATAAGGACATTAAAAGTGTGATTAGCCACAGTGATTCGAGGCTATAAGGACCGTAAGTGTGATTAGCCACAGTGGTTCGAGGCTATAAGGACCTTTAAAGTGTGATTAGCCACAGTGATTCGAGGCTGTAAGGACCTTAAAAGTGTGATTAGCCACAGTGAATCGAGGCTGTAAGGACCTTAAAAGTGTGATTAGCCACAGTGATTCGAGGCTATAAGGACCGTAAGTGTGATTAGCCACAGTAGTTCGAGGCTGTAAGGACCTTAAAAGTGTGATTAGCCACAGTGATTCGAGGCTGTAACGACCTTAAAAGTGTGATTAGCCACAGTGATTCGAGGCTGTAAGGACCTTAAAAGTGTGATTAGCCACAGTGATTCGAGGCTGTAACGACCTTAAAAGTGTGATTAGCCACAGTGGTTCGAGGCTATAAGGACCGTAAGTGTGATTAGCCACAGTGAATCGAGGCTATAAGGACCTTAAAAGTGTGATTAGCCACAGTGATTCGAGGCTGTGAGGATCTTAAAAGTGTGATTAGCCACAGTGATTCGAGGCTATAAGGACCTTAAGTGTGATTAGCCACAGTGATTCGAGGCTATAAGGACCTTAAAAGTGTGATTAGCCACAGTGATTCGAGGCTGTAACGACCTTTAAAGTGTGATTAGCCACAGTGATTCGAGGCTGTGAGGATCTTAAAAGTGTGATTAGCCACAGTGATTCGAGGCTGTGAGGATCTTAAAAGTGTGATTAGCCACAGTGATTCGAGGCTGTAAGGACCTTAAAAGTGTGATTAGCCACAGTGGTTCGAGGCTATAAGGACCTTAAGTGTGATTAGCCACAGTGATTCGAGGCTGCAAGGACCTTAAAAGTGTGATTAGCCACAGTAGTTCGAGGCTATAAGGACCTTAAAAGTGTGATTAGCCACAGTGGTTCGAGGCTATAACGACCTTTAAAGTGTGATTAGCCACAGTAGTTCGAGGCTGTAACGACCTTAAAAGTGTGATTAGCCACAGTAGTTCGAGGCTATAAGGACCTTAAAAGTGTGATTAGCCACAGTGATTCGAGGCTGTAACGACCTTTAAAGTGTGATTAGCCACAGTGATTCGAGGCTATAAGGATCTTAAAAGTGTGATTAGCCACAGTGATTCGAGGCTATAAGGACCTTAAAAGTGTGATTAGCCACAGTGATTCGAGGTTGCAAGGACCTTAAAAGTGTGATTAGCCACAGTGATTCGAGGCTATAAGGACCTTAAGTGTGATTAGCCACAGTGATTCGAGGCTATAAGGACCTTAAAAGTCTGATTAGCCACAGTAGTTCGAGGCAGTAAGGACCTTAAGTGTGATTAGCCACAGTGGTTCGAGGCTGTAAGGACCTTAAAAGTGTGATTAGCCACAGTGGTTCGAGGCTATAAGGACCTTAAAAGTGTGATTAGCCACAGTGGTTCGAGGCTATAAGGACCTTAAAAGTGTGATTAGCCACAGTGATTCGAGGCTATAAGGACCTTAAAAGTGTGATTAGCCACAGTGGTTCGAGGCTGTAACGACCTTTAAAGTGTGATTAGCCACAGTGGTTCGAGGCTATAAGGACCTTAAAAGTGTGATTAGCCACAGTGGTTCGAGGCTGTAAGGATCTTAAAAGTGTGATTAGCCACAGTGGTTCGAGGCTGTAACGACCTTTAAAGTGTGATTAGCCACAGTGATTCGAGGCTGTAAGGACCTTAAAAGTGTGATTAGCCACAGTGGTTCGAGGCTATAAGGACCTTAAGTGTGATTAGCCACAGTGGTTCGAGGCTATAAGGACCTTAAAAGTGTGATTAGCTACAGTGGTTCGAGGCTATAAGGACCTTAAAAGTGTGATTAGCCACAGTGGTTCGAGGCTATAAGGACCTTAAGTGTGATTAGCCACAGTGATTCGAGGCTGTAAGGACCTTTAAAGTGTGATTAGCCACAGTGATTCGAGGCTGTAACGACCTTTAAAGTGTGATTAGCCACAGTGATTCGAGGCTGTAAGGACCTTAAAAGTGTGATTAGCCACAGTGGTTCGAGGCTATAAGGACCTTAAGTGTGATTAGCCACAGTGGTTCGAGGCTATAAGGACCTTAAAAGTGTGATTAGCCACAGTGGTTCGAGGCTATAAGGACCTTAAAAGTGTGATTAGCCACAGTGGTTCGAGGCTATAAGGACCTTAAGTGTGATTAGCCACAGTGATTCGAGGCTGTAAGGACCTTTAAAGTGTGATTAGCCACAGTGATTCGAGGCTGTAAGGACCTTTAAAGTGTGATTAGCCACAGTGATTCGAGGCTGTAAGGACCTTTAAAGTGTGATTAGCCACAGTGATTCGAGGCTGTAAGGACCTTAAAAGTGTGATTAGCCACAGTGATTCGAGGCTATAAGGACCTTAAGTGTGATTAGCCACAGTGGTTCGAGGCTATAAGGACCTTAAAAGTGTGATTAGCCACAGTGGTTCGAGGCTATAAGGACCTTAAGTGTGATTAGCCACAGTGATTCGAGACTATAAGGACCTTTAAAGTGTGATTAGCCACAGTGATTCGAGGCTGTAAGGACCTTAAAAGTGTGATTAGCCACAGTAGTTCGAGGCTGTAACGACCTTTAAAGTGTGATTAGCCACAGTGGTTCGAGGCTGTAAGGACCTTAAAAGTGTGATTAGCCACAGTGGTTCGAGGCTGTAACGACCTTTAAAGTGTGATTAGCCACAGTGATTCGAGGCTGTAACGACCTTTAAAGTGTGATTAGCCACAGTGATTCGAGGCTGTACCGACCTTTAAAGTGTGATTAGCCACAGTGATTCGAGGCTATAAGGACCTTAAGTGTGATTAGCCACAGTGGTTCGAGGCTGTAAGGACCTTAAAAGTGTGATTAGCCACAGTGGTTCGAGGCTGTAATGACCTTAAAAGTGTGATTAGCCACAGTGGTTCGAGGCTGTAAGGACCTTAAAAGTGTGATTAGCCACAGTGGTTCGAGGCTATAAGGACCTTTAAAGTGTGATTAGCCACAGTGATTCGAGGCTGTAAGGACCTTAAGTGTAATTAGCCACAGTGGTTCGAGGCTGTAACGACCTTAAAAGTGTGATTAGCCACAGTGGTTCGAGACTATAATGACCTTAAAAGTGTGATTAGCCACAGTGATTCGAGGCTGTAAGGACCTTAAAAGTGTGATTAGCCACAGTGATTCGAGGCTGTAAGGACCTTAAAAGTGTAATTAGCCACAATGATTCGAGGCTGTAAGGACCTTTAAAGTGTGATTAGCCACAGTGGTTCGAGGCTATAAGGACCTTAAAAGTGTGATTAGCCACAGTGATTCGAGGCTGTAAGGACCTTAAAAGTGTGATTAGCCACAGTGATTCGAGGCTGTAAGGACCTTAAAAGTGTGATTAGCCACAGTGATTCGAGGCTGTAAGGACCTTTAAAGTGTGATTAGCCACAGTGATTCGAGGCTGTAAGGACCTTTAAAGTGTGATTAGCCACAGTGATTCGAGGCTGTAAGGACCTTTAAAGTGTGATTAGCCACAGTGATTCGAGGCTGTAAGGACCTTAAAAGTGTGATTAGCCACAGTGATTCGAGGCTGTAAGGACCTTAAAAGTGTAATTAGCCACAGTGATTCGAGGCTGTAAGGACCTTTAAAGTGTGATTAGCCACAGTGATTCGAGGCTGTAAGGACCTTAAAAGTGTGATTAGCCACAGTGATTCGAGGCTGCAAGGACCTTAAAAGTGTGATTAGCCACAATGATTCGAGGCTATAAGGACCTTTAAAGTGTGATTAGCCACAGTGGTTCGAGGCTGTAAGGACCTTTAAAGTGTGATTAGCCACAGTGGTTCGAGGCTATAAGGACCTTTAAAGTGTGATTAGCCACAGTGGTTCGAGGCTATAAGGACCTTAAAAGTGTGATTAGCCACAGTGATTCGAGGCTGCAAGGACCTTAAAAGTGTGATTAGCCACAGTGATTCGAGGCTATAAGGACCTTTAAAGTGTGATTAGCCACAGTGGTTCGAGGCTATAAGGACCTTTAAAGTGTGATTAGCCACAGTGGTTCGAGACTATAAGGACCTTAAAAGTGTGATTAGCCACAGTAGTTCGAGGCTGTAAGGACCTTAAAAGTGTGATTAGCCACAGTGATTCGAGGCTGTAAGGACCTTAAAAGTGTGATTAGCCACAGTGGTTCGAGGCTGTAAGGACCTTAAAAGTGTGATTAGCCACAGTGATTCGAGGCTGTAAGGACCTTAAAAGTGTGATTAGCCACAGTGATTCGAGGCTGTAAGGACCTTAAAAGTGTGATTAGCCACAGTGATTCGAGGCTGTAACGACCTTTAAAGTGTGATTAGCCACAGTGATTCGAGGCTGTAAGGACCTTAAAAGTGTGATTAGCCACAGTGGTTCGAGGCTATAAGGACCTTAAAAGTGTGATTAGCCACAGTGATTCGAGGCTGTAACGACCTTTAAAGTGTGATTAGCCACAGTGATTCGAGGCTATAAGGACCTTAAAAGTGTGATTAGCCACAGTGATTCGAGGCTATAAGGACCTTAAAAGTGTGATTAGCCACAGTGGTTCGAAGCTATAAGGAGTCCATCGTCAAAATCTTTGTACTAATCTTTTACCATGTACGGCATTTGTACCGACACGGAGATTAGGGATTAGGAACAGTGCAGTGACTTCTCAAAGAGTCGTGTTCTATTTTTAATTTTTTTACGTCTTTAACAGATCATCTCATCGCAATGTGTCGACTTCTTGTTCCCTTGTTATCATTGCTTAATCCATGATATTATTTCATGAACGTTCATTTTACTCGGGTAGCTTTCATGATGAAGTTAGTAGAGTCAAGGCTGTACTTACATCTCACAACTTACATTTCTCTCTCTCTCTCTCTCTCTCTCTCTCTCTCTCTCTCTCTCTCTCTCTCTCTCTCTCTATATATATATATATATATATATATATATATATATATATATATATGTATATATACATATGTACATATATGTATATATACATACATATAGATGTATTCATATATATGCATCTCTCTCTCTCTCTCTCTCTATATATATATATATATGTATATACATACATATACATATATTTCTATATATATATACATTACACACACACACACACACACACACATATATATATATATACATATATATATATATACATATATATATATATATATATATATATATATATATATATATATATATACATATATATATATATATCGGTGCTCATTAAAGATTTCCCCCGACCCACTTCCTATGGACGTACGGGAATTAAACATCGTGCAGTTATTAGTCTTTCTCTGCCAAGAGTGAGACACCTCCCATTGTCTTAAGTTGTTCCTGTTGCAATCTGTTCATCATGAATTCCACACAGGACTATACTTCCATCTGACTAAGGCGAAAGTTGTGAACAGGGGTGTTGTCTTGTAGGAGGTGGACACCTA
>NC_091581.1:7322277-7334777 GCF_042767895.1 Penaeus vannamei
ATATCTATCATCATTTCTGAAAATGAATCGATTCTTGAGAAAAAAAAAACTTGGGTCAAAGTACATACTAAGACTCAAAATCAAGTGCTACAGTTACCACACATGACCACATACTCTACTTACTTACTCACAATAGGTATTTCTTGAATTTAATCTAAAAAAACTATGATACCTTCTCCAATTATGAATAAGGCCCCTTTTTGCTGACGACGAAGCTGTGGGTGGGCAAGAAAACGCTTAAAAAATATATGTTACAGAGCTTGTAAAAGATTTCTAGTTTTCCAATTATATTAATAATTCTATACAGCTAAAAATAACCGACTATCAATCTCCAGTACAGGATTTATTTTTTTATTATTATTTTTTAAAAATCTGACTTCAAGTGTATTTACTATGTTTGTCTTTCTGTTCTTGCGTTTATTTATTAATTTTCTTTATATATTACTAGTTTATTCTAATTTGCGTTGTTTTTTTTGTTTCGTTTTATTATTATTATTTTTTTTATATATTGAGAGACGATTGTTCCCTTTACACTTTGTATTCTAACGTAAGAAAGTGGAGAAAATGAGAAGAGAAGGGTATACGAATTTTTTTTTACGTTTTTTATCGTCCCACTAGTTACGTAATCGCTAGCCTTCAGCTATTGCCAAACGACCCGAGAAAGTTTACGTTTGGCCAATTTACAAGCGATCTTTAGCAACGATATTTCACGGGCGAAATACTCGTAAAGTTAAGAGTGCCAATTTACAAGCGATCTTTGGCAACGATATTTCACGGGCGAAATACTCGTAAAGTTAAGAGTGCCAATTTACAAGCGATCTTTGGCAACGATATCTCACGGGCGAAATACTCGTAAAGTTAAGAGTGCCAATTTACAAGCGATCTTTGGCAACGATATCTCACGGGCGAAATACTCGTAAAGTTAAGAGTGTCAACTTACAAGCGATCTTTGGCAACGATATTTCACGGGCGAAATACTCGTAAAGTTAAGAGTGCCATTGTTCTTGACAAATAATAAAGAAATGAATATCGTATCAGTTTCTTATTACTAACAAAAACGACGATGATCACTAATTTCAAAGACATATCCCGACGGTGTTGTAACTGACCGTACTTACGGGATTATTCAGATTCATCGCTCTAAAAGGTTTAATCACGTGATTTTCCACTGATCGTGAGTTTCAATGAGTCGTAAGAGCGATATTTGCGATATTGCCTTTAGATGGCCACTCCTACCATCTCAGTCTATATTCACGTCCTGTAATTACGTTGTACTAGAAGATATTTAATGCCAATGCCTCGTCGTTTGTGTATTTCTTATATATATATATATATATATATATATATATATATATATATATATATATATATATATATATATATATATATATATATATATATATATATATATATATATATACGACGGCCCGTGTGTGTGTGAGGAGGGATTGCCGTTTCTTTGGTCAAGGGATCCCGGGATAATATTCGCCTTAATCGCAATATTTTGGAAATTCTCGGGATTTTCAATTACTTAGAACTACACGGGCTAGATATTACCATCATGACAGTAGCCCGGGCACCACACACGGTCCATCAGGTTCAGAACCCCGTGTGAAATCATTTTGAGTGACGTAGTTGGAACTGCTTTGCATGGTTGAAGTTCCTTATAAATATCTCTTAAACAAAACTAGGGAAACTGTATCGCTACGTTTCCATTAGCTAAGGAAGAAAAGTGTTTCTCTAGAAATATTTGCAATATTTACTTTACATTTTTTCTCTATTTTATGTCTGTAAACAGGTAACACTGGAATAGACACTTCCCTCTCTACAGATTTTTTTTATAAGTTTATCTGATAAACGAACTTTTGCAACTAGCAAGAATGTGGAAAAATATAGTTAATTGAAAATATAAAGCAAAATAATGGCAATAATATATGCATCTATAATTTTCGTCATTTAGACAGTAATACAAACTGTCCGCGTTATAGAACCTGTGAATGTGGATAGAATTACCACTATCCTGCAGTGAAATTGCTGACTTTTTGTGCTTAATTCATCCAGAAAATATCTTTTTAAATATTACTCTGGATCCTGGAAAACAATCCCTAGTTGCCAACTTTTTATTATCTAACCAATATAAAATCTCACCTTCTCGATCTCATACGTCCAGTTATCAGATATACGAGCATGCATATACGCATAAAAAATCTCTTATTCTAGGCATGCATATCTACCGGATGAACAGATATATAAATGTATATTCATCAGATTGATAGACGAATATGTATTTTTTCTGTATATATGCATGTTCGTATTTATGAATAATCATTGGGCCGATAGACTCGAAATCTCTACCTTCAGCAGAACTTCATTTTACTTCTCCTTCGAAACTCAAATACACCCAAAAGGAAATCAAAGGAACATCTATTAAATCACCAATGACATCAGGTTTCTAAATATAAGAATAGACAAGATTTATATGTACCACCATTGATTCTATATTTAACTTGTATTTATTTGTACTGTAACATCACTATGTATATGATAAGAATAACCATTGTAACAAATGGAACAAAGTATTTTGAATTTGAATTAGAATTAGAATTCGATTCTGTTATCAACTCCCCCCCCCTCTTCCCTCCAGTACAGAAGAATCTTCGAGACGTGACCTCTCTCTCTCTCTCTCTCTCTCTCTCTCTCTCTCTCTCTCTCTCTCTCTCTCTCTCTCTCTCTCTCTCTCTCTCTCTCTCTCTCTCTCTCTCTCTCTCTCTCTCTCTCTCTGCCTCCGTCGTTGTCCGTTCGACCTCATACACACTCCCAAGGATTCAGCTCACTACCTACTGTCCCTTCCACTCCCGGTGGGGAATGTCGTCTCGTTTCCCTAATAGCAGTCTACAGCAATTCGAGCGTTGTACTTCGATGTATGACTCTCTGTGTGGCGGATCGGTGACCCAACTACATTTCGCGACTGGACTGCCGACTATCGCTCTTGTTTCATTTTTCTATAAGGCTCACATTTGTTAATATGCTAAGTGTGGCCTAGTCTGTGTCTCGATCTAATATTCTTTAATAGTTTCACCTCGACTCTCTTTTTGCTTGCGTGTGTTGAATATAGCAAAGTCACATGCGCAGTAATATTTTTCTTTCGGATTGTCTCTCTCTCCTTGGCCAAGTAGAATGGAAAACTAGGAAAATAGTGCCTGTTTTGTGTAGTTCCATCAACGTTCTTCCTTTCGCGAGAATGTGAGTGCCGTACTGATATAGTGTTCACCCTTTTCCCTTTCAAACGGCCGGTTCGTTAAAATAGTGCGAGGCCCGACCCAATGAACATTCATTATACAGACATGCACACACAGTGAAATAAATGTATATCTATCAATCTAGACATACATATCTACCGTATGGATAGATAGACAAATATATATATGTTTGCAGGGGCGAGGAGCACGGGTGATGGGGGCAGGAGGAGGAGGAGGAGGAGGAGGAAGACGATATCTGGTAGATATATATAGATATGGTAGATATACATTTGTTTCTGTGTATTTGATGTCTGTAGATACGAATACCCATCGTGTCGGGCTTCGCGCAATTTCAACCCACCGGCCGAGAGATCGTCCCTGTCTTTCCGTGTCGATCTTCCCCCTCTTCTGCTGCTTCGTCCCCAGCGCCCTCTCAGCCGCCCCCGTGCGCCTGGGACCGCTTTCAATACTCACCTTTGACGACCGAATTTCTCGTCTCGCGTTTCTGCATAATCCCTGTTGCAGAGTTGGTAGTTTTACGTCGAGCTTTTGCCAACGAGAGCGTGGCACTGTTTGCAATATATACCGAATGTTGTTGCTGAGTGAAACGAATCGCAGGGGCGTGCAACGACAAAACAGAACCAATGCTTATAATAGGATGCACGGGAAGGCGGCATAGACTCTCTTTTTTTAACGCAAAATAAATCCAAGGAAGTGCTGAAAGCTTCGAAACACGACGTCGTATCTCGATGCACATAATATGTCCGCTAATAAGCATTTCCCGCTGACAGTCATGGCCGAATCTTCTCTGCTTTGGCGTCGTGTGAGGCAACTGGGAATTTTTGGCATCAACTCATAGAAAAGTCAAGTTATTATACCAAGAGACACGTGCAAGTGAACGCACACATTTAGCAGTATCTCAAGATGCAATCTGCTTGCGAATTCATGTGAAGTAGGACACGTGAAGTACTTGAAAGAAAAAAGAAAAAAAAATCTGACAGACGATGAACCTTCTGCAAAAAAACTTCGCGAAAATATATTCTCACATGCACACGTACGAATACACTCCGCTTCATATAAAAAATATGGAAGATTAAAAATGTAGGTCAGTTCAGTAGTAAATGCAATATATGTAATTTTAACATCATCTGATACTGACATTTACAAGGTAACCATAAATCTTAAAATAAATAACAATATGCCATAATACACCGTTACTTATCTATATTATCATTATTTATATCCTTATCATATCATACACACAGTAGTAGCAAAGATGATGTTACAATAATTATAATGATAATGATGATAATGTCAATGGTAATATAGATAATACTGCTAATAATAATAACAATGATTCCGCTAATGATAATGATAATGATGATGATGGGGGCGAGATAATGATATTAATAACGTTGATAACAATAATAAAAGCATCTTTCAGTCAGCCGAAGAAGGCAAATGGGCCGCCCTTCCGCCACGTCAAAGATTCCCGACTTGGCTGACCTCCTTTTGCCTCTGACAGCCGCGTCCTCCTCTCGAGTTCGTGCGCAGTTTCCGACCCGCCTCGTGCGTGCTTGCGCTCAGTCCCGTGACGTGCGGAGTCCTGGTGATGCCGTGGGGTCAGCTCCTTGATTGCGTGCCCCAAAGACTCATTTATAAGAGACTCATTTATAAGACTCATTTATAATTTATTTATAGTGAGAAATAGTATGGGAAAGGGAGAGGTTTTGTGTCTGTAAACACGGATGAGACACGAAAATCAACTCGTTTATTTGAGTCAAATATCGATTTCAAAATCCCTATCGTCTTTCCCCATCTGATTGGATGCCCTCACCTCCCCCCCCCCTTTTTGGATACCCGGAACCGCCTGCCCATTCGCCCCTCCCCCTCCCCTTCGCCCCCCCCCTCCCCTTCGCCCTTCCCCCTCCCCTTCGCCCCTACCCTTCCCCCTCCCCTTCGTCCCTCCCCTTCGCCCCTGGCCTTCCCCCTCCCCTTCGCCCCTCCCCCTCCTTCCTCTGCACACCTCTGGCCCAGCCCGCAGCCCCCCCCCCCCGCCCCCCCCCCCGCGGAAGCCCTGCACTTGATTGGCACAGTTGCAGGAATAGCAGCGTTACCCTAGTAACAATCCCATGATATATTTTGTTCACTGTCTTTTACGATGGAGTGCCAAGGCCTTACCACCTGCTGTTGAACATCTCCATCTGTCAGTGGACGCCGCGAAGGTCGCCTGTCACTGGAGGAATGAATTCAGAATAAGCGAATGCACTACTACAAGCACAGGCACAGGAAGGTCTTATGGCAAGGATGCTAAACATTACGAGCCCCATGGTCGGTTTTACTGTATCAGCTTTTTTGTTGATATATATATAATGCAAAACTTTTAGCGTTTTTTTTCACCTTCGTAGACAACGATATCAAGTACAAAAAGAAAAAAAAATGAGCGTAGCAATTTCTTTCATATTCAGATTGCTTGTTTTGCATGCATAGTTGCAGTCAGACACCCGCGGCTTGCAATTGAACAGATTCATATCTAGATGAAATGTTATACACCTTGGAGATGATTTCCTCTAAAGCACTACATGTTGCCTCGTCACTGATCACCTTTTTATCACCTCTGGAAGAGTCGCAGCATCTTAAAAGACGAAGAGAAATTTGAAGCACAAAAAAAAAAAACATGACAAAGAAGAACAAAACCTGAACGAAAAGGGGGAAGCAAACGAAGAACAAGACCCCTAAGAAGAAAGAGGAAGTAGAAGAAGAAGAAGAAGAAAGGAGAAAACACGGTGAGACACACGACAAGGTAAGTATTATGATGCCACAACACAAACCCTACGCATAAAAAGTTCAAACAGCCAGAGTGGAATGCAAGATGGTTACCATTGACAAGCAGGATTATATTTTACGAAGAGCCAGTCGCACTTGTCATCTTCAAAGTGTTTCCCACTCTAGGAAGCTTCTAGAATATTCTTAATAAGGAAAACCACCCTTAGAGACCGCATGTATGTTGTGGGTTTCTAAGTTTTTAGGATTTAATGGAGTGGTGTGGTAGATGTTGCAAGATTTAGTACTTACAGATTTCCAATTTATTATTTTGCATGTTGATCTCCCTCTCTGCAACTGAGAATTTCGATGCCAGTTGTGAAGAGATAATTTAGGTGTAAAATGTGGCAGGATATGTCTTCTTGGCTGAAGTTACTGTTTTCTTCTCATATCAATTTGTTTGTTAATTTTTATCAGCCCACGGATAAACAAACATTAATCTCCCTCCCTCCCTCGCTCTCTCTTTCTCTCTCTCTCTCTCTCTTTCTCTCTCTCTCTCTCTCTCTCTCTCTCTCATCTCTCTCCCCCCTCCCTCTCTCTCTATCTATCTATATCTCTCCCTCTCCCTCTCTTTCTGTCCCTCTGCGTCTCTCACCTTCTCTACTTTCCTCTGTGTCCACTTCCCTCCCTTCTAGAACGAACGAACAAAAAGGACATATGTAACCAGTCTGCGTAAAAGTGGAAGCTGCTCTCAAACCCGTTCCTTTCTTGTCGATCAGCTGTTTGGTGGCAGCTCTGTGAACGTGAGAATTGCCAACATTCGTCCCTCATCTAAGACCATGCCGAAGATAAGGATGATGTCTCATTCCGTGCATTCAGCATCTAATGGAACATATAATGCTAAACATTACGAGCTTTATGGTCGGTTTTGGTTTGTCAGCGTTTTTTTGTTGTTGATATATATAATGCAAAAATTTTAGTGTTTGTTTGTTTTCACTTCGTGGACAACGCTATCAAGTACAGAAGTCCTTGTATGCCTAAATGAGCGTAGTAAATTATTATTAACCTATAATTAATAATAATAAGCTGGGCTACATTAGAACATCAAAATCTCCATAATATTCTAAGGTAAGAATAAGAATATAAAATATGAGATTTCCTGCTAGCTATTCCGAACTGGCAGACATTCGAGAATCATCTGCCATGTGTAGTGTTTATGTTGCGATGGATCAATATATTAATCTTTTATAGGCTAAAGACGACACCATAAAAAAGCAGTTGATGAGAGCTTTATGCCTCATAAGCGATCACTCCTCGTCTTTTGTGTTTATTGATAAATGTTGATCTTTTATACACTTCCCACGCACGTGTAATAAAATTACCGTTAACCAAATTAACGTTAAAAGATTATCAATAGGCACATTTCAAGATAAATAGATCTGGAGTTATATGAAAATGGCATTGGTTAACATTGCAATTATGTGTTATAGATATCTGTCTGTCTATATATCTACAGACGCATACATACACGCACACACTAGTTGCCTGCTGGTCTTTCTCTGCACCCATTCTGTCGGACTCTACCTGGTCTGGCCAACAATCAGATCCGCAAATCGTCTTACCCACAATACACACACACACACACACACACACACACACACACACACACACACACACACACACACACACACACACACACACACACATATATATATATATATATATATATATATATATATATATATATATGTGTGTGTGTGTGTGTGTGTGTGTGTGTGTGTGTGTGTGTGTGTGTGTGTGTGTGTGTGTGTGTGTGTGTGTGCGTGTTTGTGTTTGTGTTTGTGTTTGTGTTTGTGTTTGTGTTTCTGTGTGTGTGTGTGTGTGTGTGTGTGTGTGTGTGTGTGTGTGTGTGTTTGTGTGTGCTACTGTGTGTATGTGTGTATATGTGTTAGTGTGTGTATGTATTGGTGTCTGTATGTGTGTGTGTTGGTGTGTGCATATGTGTGCGGGTATATATGTGCGCACGCGTGTGTGTACGCGTGCGTGCGTGCATGTGAATGTATATATCACATTATGTATACCATAGTATTAACAGATAATACCATCTTAATACACCTGACAGCTTGCCCGAAATACCAGCAATTACCACAAAAGATGCTCACAAAATGACCGCCATATGAACGGAAGCGGATTATAACCTGTACTGTAGAATTGTTCAAAGGAAATGTACAATGGAACAATTGATGTGTTCTGGGAAAGGCAATTATATGCTTATTATGTACCCTGATTAAAAAAAGATATCTTTGTCGGGACTGATAAATGTAATTACTGTTGTAGAATTTTGTAAAGACAACTTGGGTAAGAAAAAAATTCTGATCTGATCTAGACACATGAGTTAAAGTTGTTTTTTATGAGATTCGAGTGACTTTGTGCACTCTATGAATTAAGCCATCATTACGAGCTTAAATATAACGATTGCTGTTTTAACCTTTGAAGTGAAACAGGCAAAAACAAACAAACAAACAAAAACACAATTACTACTACTACTACTAATTATAATAATAATAAATAATGATAATAAATCATGATAATAATAAAAAAAACTGAGAATTATATCAATACTAGAACAAATCAACAAAACAATCACAATAAAGCCATCTTGCATGAGTTGACAATAACAGGGGAAGCAAGCTGCATGGATTGAATTCATGTTTCCTTTGATCTGGGTAATGTAATTCTAGATGCACAGAGATGCAGTGGACCCTCTTCTTTCTCTTGTTGCATGTACTCGTAATATGATTATTGATGAAGTTCTGTGAAAAAGCTAGTGAAACTTTTTGCTATTTGGCTATTCGTGGGTCTTCCTGTCTCTGTGGAAATGCCCCAGCAGAGTAGGGCAGAACGTGACAGCATTACGACGCGTATTTAATATCTTTGTTTACATTACCAAGGTTTGACATTTGGATTGCTGAAATTTCTTTACTGGTATTTCTCAATGGTGGAAAAAAACTGATTTTGTTGACGATATACAGCCATCAGTCTGTTAGTCTTTAAAGAAATATCGGGTTTTTAAACATGGGTACAACCGTCGTAGTGGGAAGAATAGATTATATTAAACCTTTCACGCCACAAAACACAGGGTCTGCGGTGGATGAGTCCCTTGAAAAGCAACCTTAATAGCATTTTAGGGCAGCGGAATTGGTGTTAATTAGGTTCTGGAAGCAGGAGGCCTTGGAAATAAAGTCTCAGCGTCGAAATCCAGAGCGTGGATTTTCCTCCTCGGATACCAAATGGCCGCGCTATACTAAACAGACTATCAAAAGCTCAAAAGCAGTTTCCTTACATTTTCGATCATTCGCAGCTGGTCCTTTATCCTTATTCCTTTATCCTTTATCCTTATTCCTTATTCGTAGCTGGTCCTTTGAATATCCAAGGCAACATTTTCCTCAGCTGTTAGAAGCATAAATGCGCAGTATAATTTGATTTTCAAGTTTATCAAAGTGTTTACTAACGTTACAGGTCGACAACTTAAGGAGTTCTAATGAAGTGATCTCAAAACACATGGTATTTCCGCTATATAGAGACGTTCGTTGTGATAGGATTTTTTGTAACTAGGCTCCCATGGGACAATGTGTTTTTTTTTTTTCAAGGATTAGAGACTGCAGAAAGATTATGAGAAATGATTTGTTGGTGCAGTGGGCTTTCAATTGATAATGCGTTTTTTTTTATTGTTTTCATTTTAGATGTACCCTGACTGTAGAAATGTACCTAGTATAAAGTTATGTATTTCGATACACTTCAAGTATTGCGGATTTTAACTGGATTTCTTCTAGATAAGTAGCACTTCTATCTACACTTGATTCAGATATATAATATATATATATATATATATATATATATATATATATATATATATATATATATATATATATATATATAGAGAGAGAGAGAGAGAGAGAGAGAGAGAGAGAGAGAGAGAGAGAGAGAGAGAGAGAGAGAGTGAGAAAGAGAGAGAGAGAGAGAGAGAGAGAGAGAGAGAGAGAGAGAGAGAGAGAGAGAGAGAGAGAAAGAGAGAGAAAGAAGAGAGAGAGAGAGATAGAGAGAGATAGAGAGAGATAGATAAATAGATAGATAGATAGAGAGAGAGAGAGAGAGAGAGAGAGAGAGAGAGAGAGAGAGAGAGAGAGAGAGAGAGAGAGAGAGAGAGAGAGAGAGAGAGAGAGTTAGAAAGAAAGAAAGAAAGAAAGAAACATCTGTCAACTCAGGATATCGAAAGTGAAATTTTAGGCCAAACATGCAAGGAAATAACAACGATGCCAGATTTGACATGGCAGTGAAAGTGACCCTGGCAAATACCAACACGTCACCCGTTAGTATAGCGTAACCTTGAAAACCAGCCTTGGCAATCACAAGGTCGAAAAACAAATATTCATTTGACGAATCATAAAATGCCATTGCACAAGGCCAGTTGTTGCTCCACCAGCCTTGATTTTCTACTTCCTCTCGTGTCTAAAATTGGTCAACACTAGCTAAGAAGGGCCAAAAAGTGAAGAGAAAAATGGGAAATAACTCATTCACTTATGATTAATGTTCGTTAATGTGCAATCTGGCTTCGCTTAGGAACAAGTAAGATAAAGATTAAATTATTGCATATTCTCTTTGCATACTCGTACACCAGACATTGCTATCAGGTGTTTTTTTTTCAATACGCGAATAGAGCGGCAGTCAATATTAGGTCTTAAGCCTCTTCAACAATATATTCATTTGTAAAGGAATAAAGAATAAAAATGATTAAACTTTGGGTATAATGCACTAGATTTTTTTTTCTTTTTTTTAG
This sequence comes from Penaeus vannamei, assembly GCF_042767895.1. Lineage (NCBI taxonomy): Eukaryota > Metazoa > Arthropoda > Malacostraca > Decapoda > Penaeidae > Penaeus > Penaeus vannamei. The sequence continues at coordinate 7,333,117 of NC_091581.1, forward strand.
ATAATGGATTCATAAATAATACATTGATAAATAATGCTATGCTAAATGATAAGTAATAAAGATAACAGGAAAGATTTTAAAAATGTTTAAGAATGAATCATATAACACTAGATTTTGTCTTCAGAATTTTCTTACGTAATGAAGTAATAGATAATACAATGATGGACAATGGAAGAAAGAAGGATAAATAATGAAAACAACAAAAAATAATAAAAGATAATTAAGAATTGGCTGTAAAGAAACCTAATCTTATTTCAAAAGGATTTTTTTCTGCCTTTTTTTATCATCCAGTAAGGTTATTTCCTGGTTTTGGCGGTTCCTCGGATTTAGAAAAGTCTCCATTAGACAGGTTTTCATACAAGGCTGATGAGATAGAAAATGAGAAAAGGAATGAAAGAAGAAAGAGAGAGAGAGAGAGAGAGAGAGAGAGAGAGAGAGAGAGAGAGAGAGAGAGACAGAGAGAGAGAGAGAGAGAGAGAGAGAGAGAAAGCTAGAGATAGATAGATAAATATATATATATAGATAGATAGATAGATAGAGAGAGAGAGAGAGAGAGAGAGAGAGAGAGAGAGAGAGAGAGAGATAGAGACAGAGAGAAAGCTAGAGAGAGAAAGCTAGAGATAGATAGATAGAGAGAGATAGAGAGAGAAAGATAGAGAAAGATATAGAGATAGATAGAGAGATAGAGAGAGAGAGAGAAGAAAATAATGTGCGAAGATTTCAACCAGACCCGTCTTTCCTCCAGAAATTGAGCGAGAAACGGAGGGATTCCTCAAAAGAATTCGTGAAAGACGTATACAGCACATTAAGCAAATGCAAAATCGCTCTTAAAGTTTCACCATGATTTATTCGTCAGTTTGATCATCATATACATCATCGTTATAGTGTATATTACCTTTTATCTAATTTCTCTCATATAGTCAGTCTATAGTCTTAATTAAATCTTATTGACTGTTTTTTTGGATATTTTTGTTTGTGGAGAGCAAGGTGATGGATAGATAGAGAGATAGATAGGTAGAGAGGGAGATGGAGAGAAGAGAAAGATAGAGATAGAGAGAGAGAGAGAGAGAGAGAGAGAGAGAGAGAGAGAGAGAGAGAGAGAGAGAGAGAGAGAGAGAGAGAGAGAGAGAGAGAGAGAGAGGGAGAGAGAGAGAGACAAAGAGAAAGAGAGAGAGAGAGAGAGAGAGAGAGAGAGAGAGAGAGAGAGAGAGAGAGAGAGAGAGAGAGAGGAGAGAGGGAGAGATAGATAGATAGATAGAGATAGAGAGAGAGAGAGAGAGAGAGAGAGAGAGAGAGAGAGAGAGAGAGAGAGAGAGAGAGAGAGAGAGAGATAGATAGATAGATAGATAGATAGAGAGAGAGAGAGAGAGAGAGAGAGAAAGAGAGGGAGAGATAGATAGATAGAGATAGATAGATTGATAGATAGATAGAGAGAGAGAGAGAGAGCGAGAGAGAGAGAGAGAGAGATATTAAGAGATAGATAGATATATATATATATATATAGAGAGAGAGAGATCGATAGAGAAAGAGATAGAGAAAGATAGATAGATAGATAAAGAAAGAGAGAGAGAAGAAAATAATGTGTGAAGATTTCAACCAGACCCGTCTTTCCTCCAAAAATTTAGCGAGAAACGGAGGGACTCCTCAAAAGAATTCGTGAA
>NC_091581.1:7344777-7347277 GCF_042767895.1 Penaeus vannamei
TGCGGCTTCAACTTGGAGTTGGCGATTACGCGTTTGTTTATATTCGTCGGTCAAATGAGAATCCATGGTCAATGGTTTTGTTATTACTTTTTACTCGCATTTTAGGTTAAATTTTAATGTAAATAATAATGTAAAACTAAATATAAATAAATCTGAATAATTAAAAAATATATGATAATATATATACTTTGAAATGAAAATATATGCATACCATGCATACTCTAGAGCAAAGACTATATACGCAAGACGGGAAAGCATGGCAAAAGCCTGTGAGTCCCAACGGCTGGATGATAGTGTAATATCTGAACAATAGATGGCGTTGTGTACACGATGTATCGTCTGTTTGTTTACTATCGTGAAACGTCGCTTACCCAAGGAAAGGGATTGTTTGTTTTTGCATGTTTTATGCTTCCTGTTGTTTTAACTGTAGGACCTAAAGCACAAGACTCAAAACACAGCATCCAAAGCACAGGGCCCATATATATATATATATATATATATATATATATATATATATATATATATATATATATATATATATATATATATATATATATATATATGACTAAAGCACAGGACCCAAAACATAGTACCCAGAGCACATGACCCAAAGCACAGGATCCAGAGCATAGAACCTAAAGTACAGTATTCAATACACAGGACCCAGAGCAAAGGACCCAGAGCAAAGGACCCAAACCGCAGGAACCAGAACAAAGGACCCATAAGCACAGAACCTGAAGCACGGGACCTAAAGCACGAGCCCAAAGCGTGGGACCCAAAGCACAAGACCTGTATCACGGGACCCAGAGCAGTGGGACCGAAAGCACAGGACCTGAAGCATGGGGCCCAAAGCATGAGACCTAAAGCACAAAACCCAAAGCACGGGGCCCGAAGCATAGGACCCAAAACACAGGACCTAAAGCACGAGCCCAAAGCACAAAACCCAAAGCAAAAGACCTGTATCACGGGACCCAGAGCAAAGAACCCAAAGCACAGGTCCTGACGAACAAAACCCAAAGCTCGGGACCTGAAGCACAAGACCCCAAAGCAAGGAACTTAAAGCACAAGAACCCAAAGCACGAGACCCAAAGCACAAAACCCAAAGCACAAAACCCAAAGCACAAAACCCAAAGCACAGGACCTGAACCACGGGACCTAAAGCACGAGCCCAAAGCACAAAACCCAAAGCAAAAGACCTGTATCACGGGACCCAGAGCAAAGAACCCAAAGCACAGGTCCTGACGAACAAAACCCAAAGCTCGGGACCTGAAGCACAAGACCCCAAAGCAAGGAACTTAAAGCACAAGAACCCAAAGCACGAGACCCAAAGCACAAAACCCAAAGCACAAAACCCAAAGCACAAAACCCAAAGCACAGGACCTGAACCACGGGACCTAAAGCACGAGCCCAAAGCACAAAACCCAAAGCAAAAGACCTGTATCACGGGACCCAGAGCAAAGAACCCAAAGCACAGGTCCTGACGAACAAAACCCAAAGCTCGGGACCTGAAGCACAAGACCCCAAAGCAAGTAACTTAAAGCGCAAGAACCCAAAGCTCGAGACCCAAAGCACAAAACCCAAAGCACGGGACCCAAAGCACAGGACCTGAACCACGAGAAGCACAAGACCCAAAGCATGGGACCCAAAGGATGGGGCCCAGAGCAAAAGGACTCAAAGCACGGGACCTGAAGCACAAGACCCCAAAGCACGGGACCTGAAGCACAGGACCCAAAACACGGGACCTGAAGCACAAGACCCCAAAGCACGGGACCCAAAGCAAGGGATCCAAAGCAAGGGACCCAAAGCAAGGGACCCAAAGCATAGGACCCAAAGCACGGGACCCAAAGCACGAGACCCAAAGCACAGGACCCAAAGCACGGGACCCAAAGCACAGGACCCAAAGCACAGGACCCAAAGCACAGGACCCAAAGCACAGGACCCAAAGCACGGGACCTGAAGCACAGGACCCAAACCACGGGACCCAAAGCACAGGACCCAAAGCACGGGACCCAAAGCACAGGACCCAAAGCACGGGACCTGAAGCACAGGACCCAAACCACGGGACCCAAAGCACAGGACCCAAGGCACGGGACCTGAAGCACAAGACCCCAAAGCACGGGACCCAAAGCACAGGACCCAAAGCACAGGACCCAAAGCAAGGGACCCAAAGCACGGGACCCAAAACACGGGACCCAAAGCATAGGACCCAAAGCACGGGACCCAAAGCACGGGACCCAAAGCACAGGACCCAAAGCACGGGACCCAAAGCACAGGACCCAAAGCACAGGACCTGAAGCATAAAACCCAAAGCACAAAACCCAAAGCATAACACCCAAAGCACGGGGCCTAAAACACAGGATCTGAAGCACGGGACCCAAAGCACAAGATCCAAAACACGAACCCAAAGCACAGGACCCAAAGCAAGGGACCAAAAGCACATGACCCAAAGCACAGGATCCAAAGCACAGGAACTGAACCACGAGAAGCACAAGACCCAAAG
>NC_091581.1:7352277-7357277 GCF_042767895.1 Penaeus vannamei
CACACATATATGTGTGCGTGTGTGTATGGCCGAGTGTATGTGTATATATATAATATACATACACACACACACACACACATATATATATATATACATATACACACACACATATGTGTATGTATGCATGTATATGTACATATATATGCGTGTGTGTGACTGTGTATGTGTGTGTTTGTGTGAGTGTATATATATATAGTGTGTGTTTGTTTGTGTGTGTGAGTGTGTGCGTGCGTGCGTGCGTGCGTGCGTGTGTGTGCGTATATATGTGTTCTTTAATTTTCTTCGCAAGTGCAGCATGTCCGTCATAACTGTAGGTGCGCTGCTGACATCCCCTTTTCAAGGAGTGTGGCAAACTAGATAGACAGATAGATAGATGGAGAGAGAAAGAAATAGATAGAGATAGAGATTGATAGACAGAGAGATATAGAGAGGGAGTGAGAGAAAGAAAATGAAAACAAACAAAAACAAACAAGAAATAAGGGCATTGACTGAGAGAAAGAAAAGGAAAACAAAACGAAAACAAACAAGAAATACGGACATTAAAAAATAAAAAAAATGAAAAGCAATAAATTATCACATTTCGTTAATTAAACTCCCCGCGTCAGAATCCGCGGCGAAGTGATTATTCTAATGCAGCGACTAATCCGTGTGTGTTGTAATTGCTCTCCAAATCTGCCTCGCTTCAGAGTAAGAGCGATGAACCCCGAGCTGACAACGCGGTTTCGAAACCCCGAGACAGATGAAATTATTCGCGTTTAAAGTACTTCCATGTTTGGATGTTTGTAGGAGTGTATAAATACGGATAAAGATCGTGATGATGGTATAAAAGAGGATGGTGATGGCGAGGAGGAGGAGGATTAAGAGGATAATATGTATTGATGACAATGGGGAAATAATAATTTATAATCTGTCTTGACTGATTTATTTCCTTGGCAAGAGTATGATGAATCCGAGCTAAAAATTACTTGGCGAATCATAATGAAAATTTATGTGCGGGTTGCCTATAACCAAGGGAAAGGTTGATCTGATTTCGGTTGTAATCTTCCAAGTAAAGGAGTTGATTATACGACCCGTCAACCCATCAAAGGATATTCAATTTTCTTGTCGTCTTTGAGGAGTTTTAGCAGATTTATAGTAGATTTCTGATTATCGCTATGATTAATGTCGTTATCATTGTTATCATTATCATAATCATTATTAGTGTTGTAATGATGATCATAACTATAATGCTGTTACAGGCACAACCACTATAAATGATACCAAGAATGATAATACATATGATATTAATGCTAACACTAGTGCCTAAAGCAAATGCTAATACAACTTAAAAAAAATATCTTTCTCACATAAAAGGTTAAGAAACGGCATATGCAAATATCGATAGACACCAAAAAATACGCCTATATGCACACAAACAAACCTACAACGTCAGCCTGGGGGTTAGACCCTAATCTATGACAAAAGACATGTGTCTGTCAGCCTTCACATTACACAAGGGGCATAAGCAGAGTTTAGCATCAGGTGTCTGTTATCTGCTCAATTGCACAGGAGAGGCTGGCTCACCTTGGACCTTGTTCTGCATGCTTGGTTGAGAAAGAGAAGAGAAAAGAAAAGGAAAAACATGTCCACATGCTTCCTTGGAGCAACAGGGAAATATAAAGGATACATAGATAGGTAGAATAGACACATAGACAGATACACATGCAGATAGTCATAAAAATAGGCAGATAAATAGAATAAAAGGAGGATGGAGCAGATGGTTTGCTACTAAACCATATAGATATAATTTCTTGACATTTGTCATATATACTTATGTACACACACACACAAACACACACACACACACACACACACACACACACACATACACGCACACACACACACACACACGCAGACGCACACACACACACACTCACGCACGCATAAACACATATACAAACATATACATATATAAACATATACATAAACACACACACAATGTGCCTATATATATGTGTGTATGTATGTATTTGTCTACACATACATACATATATGCGTGTGTGTTTGTAGAAAAACTCACAAAGCACAAACGGGATTTGTTGAAAAATAAGTCAACTGTTTCGAAACTCTTCTGGGTTTCATCTTCAGGTCTGAAGAGGACAGCGAAAAGGGGAAGTGTAAGGGAGAGGGAGAAGCAACGCTTTAAACACAGGGCATGTGAGGGTAGGTGAAGAGTGGTCAGGTCAGCTTACATATATATACACATACATAAATACATACATATACATTTATATATAAGAATGTGTTTGTGTGTGTATCTATGTTTAAACACACACACACACACATACACACGCGCACACACATTCACACACACACACATACACACACACCCACACACACACACACACTCACTCACTCACACACACACACACACACACACACACACACACACACACACACACACACACACACACACACATACACACATGCACATATGTACATACATACATATATATATATATATACATATATATATATATTAATAACTCTGAAAGGGAATGGAACCATTTCACAATTGTCCTGGCTAACACAATCTGGCAAATGAAACTATTTTGAAAAAGTAATGAAAACCTGTTGAAAAATAACTCGTTCGCGCGCTACTTTGTTAAATGATTAATAATGTGTGGTTGGATGGTTTTTAATTATTAGACAATTTCACGTGAATGGGGTTTCAGAATCGCACGCGTGGTTTACAAATACCTACGAGAAACGATGCGTTTATATGAGATGTAAACCATTTATGTGATGAATGTAGTATCGCTTTTTATGACGTCACAGAACATATTACTCGTGTACACACAAAAACTTTCACAAACTTTCGCATTCACAAAAATCAGACAGAATTCGTAAGGTTTCCAAGGATCACGATCGACTTGTTATCATTTTTCGTTTGTTTTGCCAATGCTTTTTCACATGAATCATTTCGTCAATTCCTCTCAGTCTACATTTACAATAACTTCTTTTCCTTGCCTGTCTGTTATTACGAACGCTATATTATCCTTATTACGAACGCTATATAAGTGGCAATATGAGTATCCACGCTTCATGTTGAGATCGCTTCGCAGATACGAGAAACGAGGTCATTGCCCTGTTAACAATCACGTGATGAGCGATGTTTGTGATCTTTAAGGGGAAAAAACACGTTGATAATGAAAGCATTTGGAGGGAGCGATGATGGGGGATAAGAGGAAGGCAGATTACGAATTAAGAAGAAATGGAAGAAACAGGGAAATGTGTGGGAGTAAGGAAAGGGGAGACAAGGGAGAAGGGAAGAGTAATATGTGTATGAATAAAAACGAATTGAAAAGATACGAATGATTATGAAAAAAGGAAGAAAGGGAAACAGGAATGGATTTAAACGGAGGGAAAATAAATAAAAAAAAATCAAGATAAAGCGAAACAGGAACAAATGAACAGAGAATTGAGTCGAAAGAGACCAAGAAGGAGAGGAAGTAGTAGAAAGGGAGGAGGAAGAGAGGGAGAGGAGTACCCAGAGATAAGAGCGAAAGTAAAGTAAAGGAAGGAAAGAGACGAGAGAGGGTGCTGTTGGGGCCACAGACTAATTGACTCGCTTGTCGCAATCACACTCTCGTTCTTGCGTGTTATCTGGCCAAAGGGTCGGGTTTCGCATCCAGGCAATTTATCTTGTTGAGATCTTAATTGCTGAAAAAAAAATCTATCGATAAATATATTTTGGTTTCGTATATTTTTTTTTCTGGCGAAGTAAGCGTTTTACGTCATTGACATTGTTCACTGAGAGAAAAAAATGAATAAAGAGGAATTTTGCATTATTTAATCAGCATGCATACCGTCTTGCACTGGCAATACAGTAAAATATTTCACCAACACAAAATTTCCAAGCACATGTGCATTCACAAGCACACAAAGACATATCTGTGATAAAATATCTTTACTTTATTCATATGCATCAAATAATTACTTTGAAGCTTTTGTTTATGCTACGGAAATCCCTATAAATTGATGTGATACTTTAATATCTATAATCTTTTATGTTGCTGAAATTCCTATATTTCATTGCTTCTAAAATCGATATATTTTATTGTTACTATCCCTATATCTTGTGATAATACTGAAATCTCTATGTTCTGTTACGTCGCTAAGTCTCCTCTTTTCTATTATGTTACTGAAAACCTTCTATTCTTGTAGGTCACTGAATTCCGTATAGTCTATTATGATACCTGAAATCCCCATTTTTTCCTTCATTCTATTAATGTTACTGAAACCCCTAAATTCTATAGTCACCGGAACCGCCCCTATATCCGTTACTGAAAACCCTTTTGCTATCAACTTAGCTCAGAACGCGGAAAAATGTGTTGCTTGATGTTGACTGGTTTTTTTTTTCTTTTTTTGTGTGGATAAAATACTCCGTCATCGTTTGGTGAATCGACCTGATGCCCTTTGTTGAAAGGAATAGGAGTGGCTTTGCTTGCTGTTAGCTATTTCCTTCCTTTTTTTTCTATAAAACCCAGACAGACAAATATGTTTGTGTATGTTAGGGTGTTTTATTTTTAAAAATATCGATTACTTTCCTATTTCCGTTCCACTTTGAAGTTTGCCTTTTCTTTGTCATTCACAGCACATATTACAAGCATATAAACTTTTGAAGTGACAACAAAGGGATCCGACAAAGAACGGCTTTCATACCTTGGCTTTCATTAGTGTGTGATTTTTTTTTTCAACTTCTGCTGTTATTCTGTTTGAGACGAACAACAAAGTGGGTCTACTTTTAACAAATTCTATAAATTTATTTCACGAACGTACCTTTAAAATCTGATCTCTGATGATTAGGAAAATCCATAATCTGAAAGCTCATTTTGGAAGAAACTTTATACGTTCCCTTCGTTGCTCGCGGAACGTTGAACTATCCGAAGAGGGCGATCCCACTTTAAGTCCAAATCGTTTACCACGGTCCACGGTCATATGATTATGCCGGGCCGTTA
>NC_091581.1:7369777-7379777 GCF_042767895.1 Penaeus vannamei
CCTCCTTCTTTCAGGTTGGCATCGGTATGGCAACCATGTCTTATCCTAGACCTTAGGTCTTACGATCCTACACTTTCCCCAGATTTCTGGATGAAGCTGAACTCTCTCCTTCCATCAATCTGGTTCAAGGAGGAATGATAAGTTGACCTTATACTTTATAATGTCAACTCATCATTCATAATCATCACTCTGGTTCTGACTTCTCATTTCCAATGAAAACAAAACCTATACACTTTATTTAGATATATTTCTTCCTTTACTTCATATTTGTAATCTGCAGCACTTACATGAAGAGAGATATTTTCTGCAACATTTCTTATGCAAGATGAGCTCACCATGTCCAATCCCTGTAGACAGACTTCTCAACTTGCACTCTACAGTTGGCCCATCCCTAAGAAATCTAATCTCGTAATCATCATCTTATTAACCACCTCAACTGCAAGCTAAACTTTTGCCAGGGTAAACCTCTCTTCCACAACCTCATAATCACCAGCCCTCACTCTGTTTTCAAGATAAGCACTTACGCCATATTATTCTCCTCCTGTGATAATTACTACTTTAGTGAGACCAGTATCTGTCACATCAACACAGCTGTACCATATATACAGTGTAAAGAGTAAAAATGCCTTCTTTGTATAGTGTCCATTGGCAGGTTGAGGGCATGTATTAATACTGTGGGGGATCGGAGAAAGTCAAATGTGGTTTTGCACACTTTACTGAAAGGGTTGATGGCTTGGTAAGGAGACATCATCTTCCGGACAAGAGCTTGACTGGTTCTATGGCTGGCTTGACCCAGTTTGAGTCAATTGAGCGGTCAATTTCATGGGGTGAATACAGGCCATACTTCAATCACATGACCATTGCGTGAGCTTGGTCCATGTCATGGCTTAGTGCTATTTTAAACCAGAAGGCAAAAGTATGTGTCAAGCCAACAGCATTTTTTGTTTATGATTGTCTTTACATATAGATGGCTTAATCACCAAGGATTCAATTACTAAACCTATCTCACTACCTTTTTCCTTGATTTTCCGAAAAAATCTTTATTTCTAATTGCTACTGGTCCTGTTAATAACATTATAATGATTATAATATCAATATTAGTAATAACAACATCCATATTCACATCAGAAAAACAAATTCACAGAAGCAAACTATAGCTGACAGTGCATTACCCAACAGCAGTGGGTTAAATCAGCAGTGTGTTATGTTTTGGAGAAATTGACAAACAACCAATGTACCACTGAGGTTATAGATCCTGCTATTGACATGTCTGTCCTAAACACAGCAAATACAGCGGAAAATCCAGGCATGAGCAATAGTATTGCATAAAAGTACTTCTTGTCACTAGGAATTAGATTCCTAAAACAAGGTCAAGATGGCATCATCATTCAAGAAGCTCTGTTGACCTCTTGGATCCCAATGATGTGACCAGCATGTCATGAAAACGTTTGGTATGAGGGCTCAGTGACATGAATATGCCGTCATGGAAAAATTTGGCCAAGGGCTGGGGTGACAGGAAAATGTCATGAGAATTTCAGCTAAAGATTTGAGTGATGAGAATGACTCGCAATGAGTGCACAAAGCTCTTAGAGGGTGATGGGTATTTAGGAAGAGATCTTGCATTATTCTTATCAGTAAATGAGTGTAGAATGTATCATCCATGGGCCATGACTCCTGGGAGGAAACTGTTTCCATGCTATTCTTGCATTCCATGACTGACGGGTGCATGCTGAATTAAATAAAATTAGACATTATAAAACTATTCTTAAAAAATTACACAAATTAAAAAAATATTAATTATTGTTAGTAGTTAGTTATGGACTACCTAAAGAGATGATATGGAGTCTGTGTAAAGAAAGTCTATTACCATATTTAGTAATTGACACTTGAAAAAGACAAAAAAGGAAAAAAATTATTATACAGAAAAAGATAAAATATCACTGCAAAGACAAAGTAAGACGTCTTGACACTGCATGAGTATCCGTGAGCACCCAGCCTAAAAGACACATATCCTTGAGAGGGGTAACTCAAGTAAACCCAATGCCTGGATTTTGGGCGAGCAGCAAAGCACCCAGATTGAAAGGGGTTAAATTTCACCACTTCCAGAACTGGCACACTAGCCCACCTTGTCAAAGTGATTGGGAATAGCTCAAAATTCATATGGACTGAACCTTTCCAGTGCCCAAGGCCAATCAAATGACACCACTGCTACAACAAAACAATTCAGAATGGCATCTCAGAAGTCAATGATACTTACTTCTATTGCATCACACTTGCGGAAGAGTTTTTTTGTGTTGGACATTGTTGTTCACTTAAAGATAAAGTCCAGGATTTGCAACAAGCACAGGCTCAAGATAGGTAGAGTAATCTGAAGCTTTCAATAGTTTCATTGACCTGGTACCAGCCAATGACTTGTGATACAACTGTCTACCAGGATGCTGATGAGATTCCCTAATTCAGGATAAGTGGAAATGAGATAAGACAAAGAAAACCAAAGTCCAGGAATCATTAGGCAACTTTGATCAATACAATGCTACTGTGTCTGATTGTCCGGATGAATAACTTGGCATCTCTATGGGAAGACCCCTCAAGATACAGAAACTTGCTTTCTACTTCTAATTGGTACATTCATTACTTTACACTGTCAAGGAATATACAAATCAAATATCTACAAAAATAGGTAACAGATGTGATAGTTGGTTAGTTAATGTGACATGAAGTTAGTATTCATAAGGCAACCTGCCCAGCTAATGATGCAAGGGAGTAACTGAAACAGGCAACATCAAAGATGTGAATAACCTAATGTAACTGATACTGTTGATTACAGGAAGGCTGGCAAGAGATGCTTTGCAACATCATTTCACTTCTGAAAACACTATGATTAGTCATAACCTTCATCGAGAAAAGAAATGAAAGTCAAATAAAAGACATCTTTCATGTACTGTAAACATCAATACAATTCTTACAATATGACATATAAAACTACTGCTATTATAAGATCAGTTGACTTCAAATTTACTAACAACTGCTTCATATGTTCAATTAATTACCAACTGCAATCACATTACCTATAACTGTCAGAAAAATAGAATATGTACAAGTAAATAGAAAATAATTAGCAATAAATATGCACAGACACAAACTAAAGCTGTGTGTATAGTGTCTAAAGAAAACTATTCCTTACCAGGTTACACAATATTCAGAGAAGCAATAAGACTGAAGTGTGACCTATTCACTTCCCACTAAAATCACCTTTTTTTCTTAATAGTTGCATTATTTGCCTAGAAGAAAATAAAAGTCATGTTTCTGCTTGAAACTTTAACCCAATGTTGATGGGAAAATGGTGCAGTCCCTTTGGCAATGCTTGGTTAAATGTTTCTGAACATAGATGGCTCTGCCAATGCTTAGCCACAAAGGAGTCAATTGGTAGATCTTGCGACCTTACTTTTCCTTGAAAAAGCGGGAAAACGTTTTCTTTTTTACTAATGCTATCAACATTGACACTATTATTCTTGTTATAAACATCATTATTACTATATTGTTACTAACATTACTAACAGCACTATGAATACTAGAAAATATTATGGAAAATCAAGGAAAAGGCTAAACGGGAGACTAGGTAGTTTGTGTAATTGGCTCATTGGTGATGTAGTACTTGTGGAGCCATCTATGTGTAACAACAATTACTAAATTCAACACACACAATGGGGCATAGAATGTACGTACATGCCATGACTGGAGACACTGGGTTAATAATTCACCCTAAACCAGACTGGAAACTTTGTCACACAAGGACAATAGACCTGCCTCTAGACTCTTCTGTATGAATTGCTAATTACATTTCTCTATGATTATAATGCCTGTGCAAACTTTATAAATAAAAAAAAGGCTTTCATCTACTATTCATCTTTTCTAAATATGGCATATTCTCTAATAGTTAATAAGACTATTTTAGGATGGTTTCCTAAAAAAAATTGTATTTGTATACTCTGAAAATGTGCACTTGCCAGCTTATAAAACATATTTCTAGTGTAAACTGAATCACAAAGGTTTGGGTTTTTTATGGTGTATCTTTATCTACTGAAATCCATGTGTGAACTGTTCATGAGGACCTTAAAAGGGTAATAAGATATATTTCATACTAAAGCAGTACAGACCATTTACTCAGGCAAATATATTCTTGACAGACTGAAATGATTTAAGTTCTCGCAAAACATCAATAAATTCTTTGTATCTTTTTTCAGAATGTCATACAATAAAAGTCAAATTATAAGCTGATAAATAAAGGCAGATACTATGAAAATGAATGTGTTCATGGTGTAAGTGTAGACATGATGTTATATCATTTTTGCTAAACAAAACAAGACAGTCCTATATGATTCAAACAAAAATATCAGCATACCAAAGAATAAGCAAAGGCACAAAACCAAAGAAGATAACTTACTGCTTGTGTCTCTGTAGAGCAACAAAGAGTGCTGGGATGATGCCATTACAGGTAACAAGAGCAAAGGCTAAGAGGGGCATCAGATGTGCTGCATACAACCAAAGGCCTGCTGCTGTGACGGTAACCACAACAATGGTGAAGAAAAGGTCCAAAGTTGTTCCAAGTTTAGTCTGAAAACCAAAAAACAAACTATATATGTAAACATATTGTTTAAAACCATTTCCTCCCTTATACTAAACATTTTCATTGCATGGCTATAAGCATAAATACAGATCATTATTATTATCATCATTATTATAATTATCATCATTAATATAATTTCAAAATTGTAATTGCCATTAATATTATTATAATCATCATTATCACCAGTGTTATCATTATCATCATCATCATCATTATTAATATCACAAAAAAGAGCATAAGAAAGATGGAAAAAATTTATGTCAGTGACCTTTAGTCTAAAGTCCAAACAACACAACAGTGAAAATGGACACTCACCCTACAGTACTTCCTGAAGCCAGGGAAGAGGGCAAACAAAGCCACAGCCAGTGTCATCAGGGCAAACACGTCCCTGTCACTTCCAAGTCGAGATGCGAGACACACTGATGCAAATACTCCCAGATTATGGGACACAGTTGGATTTACTCTGCAAGAGGAGAATGTCATATTATATGTATTTATTTCTTTGTAAATATAGATATCAAAACATGCAAAAAATGGAAAAAGATATGAATTTTATTCCATAAATGTATATGTACAGGATTGAAGAAATGGTAATTTTTTTATATATTTTTCATTATATTTACTTTATTTATTTATTTATTTACTTTTTGAGACTGAAAAGCAGAAGAAAAAAGGATTCCCTTCTATACACAAACAATTTACACTAAATTTCATAATCAAAGACAATTCTGAAAACAACATGAGTTTCCAAATGACTGCAACAAAATGAGAAAACTTACATAGCGACAAGAGCACCATAGTCTTGGTGGACAATCCTTAACAGGAGCAATGCAGTCGTGCAGGCGTTAATTGTGTCTGTGGCGACACTGCCTGTCAGACTCTTAACCACTGGTGATGCACAAGAGATCAGGGCGACATAGAAGCACACTAACTTGATATCATCTCTGGCTGAAAAATCACATATTCGGTTTAAAATAAGCCCACAACATAACCATTTAAACCTATATAAAAAATAATGAATGTAAGTGAAACTAACAATAGCCATTAAACCAAACAAATGTAACAATAGCCATGAAATTTGTTTTGAAAATATAATATTAGAACATTATAGAGTATATAATGATTATCTTTACCATCTTATATCAAGGTACTAAGAAATCAACTACAATTCAATTCCTCGCATGACAGTCACGTTGGATTCCCATTTATTCTGTATTTCACATTATCATCCAAAATGAACAAATACATGAGATGCCGTGCTTTTTTATGGTCATTACAAAGATAGAGGATGGTCCCCTTAAACCAATAATGATGGGTAAAAAAATGGGCAAATGTGATTAACACAAAATAATTACAATAACTTTAAATTAATTTTCCAAATGTATAGATGACAGTTTCAATATGTCTACACAGCTAAATATAGTTACCTGAAGATCTGAGCTGAGATCTGGTAATGAAATACCCTGTAACACCTAGAACAGCAGTGAATGTCAAAACACCTGCAGCTTTCATGTGACCTTCTGAAAGCCCACAGAATACTGCAACCAGGATGAGACAGCTGAAATGTGAATAATGTACATATAATTCACCTGTGCTATTGTTATGATTGCAAGAATCAAAATAAACTTGCATCACTAAATATCCTAACAGGTAAATATATGTGTGTGTGTGTGTGTGTGTGTGTGTGTGTGTGTGTGTGTGTGTGTGTGTGTGTGTGTGTGTGTGTGTGTGTGTGTGTGTGTGTGTGTGTGTGTGTGTGTGTGTGTGTGTGTGGGGGTGTGTGTGTGTGTGTGTGGGTGTGTGTGTGTGTGTGTGTGTGTGTGTGTGTGTGGGTGTGTGTGTGTGGGTGTGTGTGTGTGTGTGTGTGTGTGTGTGTGTGTGTGTGTGTGTGTGTGTTTTTTTTTTAAGGTGTTTGAGGAAGTTGTTTGGGAAAGCTTTTACCATTGTTGTTTCTATGTGTCTCATGATGGTCTGTCTGTAATGCATACACTAATATGTAAGAAATTTATGTGAGTTTCATGTATGCTGCTTGTAACAATTTCTGTTTGCCAATGTCAATAAGGTAATTTTATTTTAAATCATAACTGAAAAAATGAACAATATTAGTACACAAAATACCCCCAAAATGAACAAATACATGAGATGCCGTGCTTTTTTATGGTCATTACAAAGATAGAGGATGGTCCCCTTAAACCAATAATGATGGGTAAAAAAATGGGCAAATGTACATGATCACGGGTTTATTGGCGCACACCAGTTTCTCCTGTTTGCACCTGGCTTGTTCGGATGTTTGCGTGCAAAGCTTGAATTTTGATACAATCTTTAAAAATATCAAATTTTTAAAGGTTTACCTTCACTTTTTCCTAAAAGCTTTATCATAGAAATGATGA
This sequence comes from Penaeus vannamei, assembly GCF_042767895.1. NCBI lineage: Eukaryota > Metazoa > Arthropoda > Malacostraca > Decapoda > Penaeidae > Penaeus > Penaeus vannamei. The sequence goes on from NC_091581.1 coordinate 7,376,795, forward strand.
TGCTACTATCGGAGAAAAACAAGCTCTGTCTGATGAGCCTACAGCCCTGGAAGGGTTGTGTTTGATGCCACCTGCTACTTTGCCCACAACAATCATGGCATGTACGTACATACCACCTGGCAGGAAGTTGTTAAGGGGGCTGTCTAGACAGGCATAGGCTCCCATGGTCAAAATTGATTGAAAGATAGCCCTATACTTGTGCATGCATGGAAAAACTTTCCTATGAACAATTGGCTCCGTATACACTTCCTTCACGGGGTAACGGGGTGTACAGCAACTGTCAGTTGTAGGATTTTCACTCACTTTGGTATTACAGCATTTTTTTGCAATGCTATTTGGTATGATTTAGAATATGTACAACCAAGTTCTTTATACCAGATATGAATGGATTGGTGAAAGATGACAATAGATACAAAAAATTAAAGAAAACATTTAAATTTTCTTTTTTGGTTATTCATCTGTTAGAGCATCTGCATACTTAAAATAGGGGTTACATGTGACTTCCTGGTGATATGTGTAAGCCAGATCATGTATAATGAAATTTACAAAGTAAAAAGTATATATAAGAATTAATAAGTATAAGATAACACCTGAAATGTATTACTAATATATGATCATTATCATTTTCCATATTTCAGTCACTAAAGTATGAATTATAAACCAAATCATTACATACACTTAATAATAGTACCTGAGGCACTCTGAAAATGTGTTGTTTAAAATTATTCTCTTAGCCTTTTACTTTATTTAAGAAAGAGAACCATCAATTGAATTGCAATGTTTCATTATATAGTACACATATTTTTTTTCCATATAGAACATAGTATAGACTAAAAGAGAATAGTAAAAATAATAAATAAAAATTACCGAACCATGGATCCAATTCCAGAGCTTTTTCATTTGGTGGAAAGACCAATCAAATGCAACCAAATGTAAAGGCATTTTTTGTATACCTAAAACAGAAAAGGGAAACTGCAATATTGGAAGATAGCAGTCTGGTGGCAGTCATTACCATTTTGAGCTATGATGTAAAAGATAATCCCCCCCCCCACTGGTTAATAACTAAGGAGACTATTGTTCAAAAAATGCACAACTGTGTGGTCTACAATATGTAAAAAATCACACTGCAATCTCAATGTAATATTTTTATGGATATAAAACCTGATTATCGGCAAATGGACCCTATAAAGCATTATCAGTTAAACCTATACCTTAATCATATACACAAATAAATATGAAACCAATAAATAAAAAGCAAGCAAAATATTAATACGTCACAGTTACAACCCCAATATGACACTGCTAAAATTCTTATGGTCTTAGGTTATAATATGAAAAGCATTTCAAATCACACTAATATCATGGAACCTGGAACTATCTTAGATTGTCAATTGAAACTGGTAGAAAAGGTCTACAGTCAAAGATATATATAAATCAATGGGAGTACCTGCATATTTCCTGGGTAACAGCTGTTGCAGAATAAAAAGCTTGTCCGTAGGTCACTTCACGACCTGAAACAAAAAGTATGTATCATTACAGATGTTAAAAACCTAAACCTTTTTAGGTGGACACAAATCTACATTCTCAATCAATATCTAGGACATATTTCTTCTTTTAGATGGACACAAATTTGTATTCTTCATTAGAGAATGGATGTATAGGTCATATTCTTATGTTCAGTTAATTGAAAAATTATGAAAGCAACCAACCATATAAATTTTAATTAAAATAAACAACTTGGTGAGTACAGCATATGCTGAAATTAATCATAAACTAAATATACCGAACTTTTAAGATATACGCTCACATTCATAGACAATTCATACACCTTTTATTGAGGAGTTCCAGTCTCTCATGCCTGTCATCATATTCACCTGTCTCACATTACGGCCACTTAACCTGCCTCATGTTATAGTCAATCAGAGCTGATCAGAACGCCAGTCCGTGGTAGTGGACCTCCACCAAAAAAAGATATACGACGTGTCTTTGAATATTAGCGATAAACCAATTCTATCATTTTGTTAATCTTTACAGTATGGGCACACTAAATTGGGCCAATTGAATATGATATTCTTGCAGAAGTCGGTACAAGAAATAATCTGCAGACACAAACGACAATGCCACAAATAAAGGAAAAAGATTGCAGAAAGCGCTGTTCTCAGCCCAAGTCCATTCGGTGCTTCTGCGTGTCAGTTCTATTTTGCTGTGCATACCAAGGTGAAGACAATGTTTTCCAGGGGGTGTTGAGGAGCAGAGCCCCTCCACCAACCATCCCTTTGGGCAGTCACCCAACCAAATTGGACTGATGAAATTTTTTTTGACATGTAGTTGGGGACTTAGTCTCTGCAAATGTGTCCATACTGTAAAGAATTACCCCATCATTTTATCTCAGTTCAGTGCTGATAACAGAATGCTTCTGATTCATCTAATAAAATTGAAATGATAACTAAAGAGATATTATAATGATGAAATTTCTGTATTGTGTATAAATTTATGATAATAGCTTCCAGACTGTAGAATATTCTTTTTGCTCGGGGAATATTAAATTTTTTCATGTGCGGAAAACATCATTTTGTCTACATTGACAATTCCATTTTCAACACCTATCTTGAAGATAGGGTTAATATTATAACAGGTGTTGTCAATATTGTATTAGGACTCACTTGTTAACAGAACTGAGCCTTTGTGGAAATCATTTAATGCTTTGCAGGAGATCCCCGGCGTAGTAGAATTGTATGCATCCTAGATTGGCGCACTGGGGCTCAATTTCACTTTCATATTTTAAATTCTCTCCGTAGACCATTCAAAATAAAGTCATCAACTCAATGCCAATCTATATACCTGGCATAAAACAGAGATAATCTGTGGACAGATGATGAAACAAGTGTGTGGAAAGGTCAAAAGAATTTTATCCGCAAAAGATAATTTAAAAAAGAACTAGGCATGCGCGGAAAGTTACCTGAGAACTACCTTTGCATGGACA
>NC_091581.1:7384777-7387277 GCF_042767895.1 Penaeus vannamei
GAATATTGAATCAACACATCATTATATTATTAAAGGGGTGGAATGTAAGTGTGTTTCGTTATCCATTCCGCCACGAGTGTGTTTATTACGGGTGGCATGAAACAAAAACACTTTACTAAAAATGAACAGAGTTAAGCAAATATCACCAGAATGGTCGAAGTATTATTAGATAAGTGACTGGTCCATATCATTTGACTAAGTAGCTCTGTGATCATTATAAGAAAGTATTGCAGTGCTTACAATTACCATTGGTTGCCTTGTTATTGTTATCATTATTCTAATAATCATCACCACCTTTGCCATTATTATTATCATTATGATGATGATGATAGTGATGAAGATGATGATGATGATGATGATGATGATGGTGATCAACATCATCATCACCATCATTATCAACAACATTGGATTGATCACAAGAATTGGATTGATCACTGTCTGGTATTTCAGGCAAAAAAAAAGAAAAGAAAAAAAAATGCTGAAATCTGTTTATTAACTGCTCCTTATACCATCTTGTCGCTCCCCTGCCGCCCCCTTTTGCCTCACCGCTCCCAGATAAATAGATAGATAGATATAGAGAGAGGGGGGATATAGGTGAGTGAGATATATATATATATATATATATATATATATATATATATATATATATATATATATATATATATATATATATATATAGAGAGAGAGAGAGAGAGAGAGAGAGAGAGAGAGAGAGGAGGGAGGGGGATACAGGGAAGGATGTGGGATGAATAGACAATCCAAGAGCTTAGTTTGCTTCACCATGAATTAGTTTTCAACTTCAGTTATGCTTACTTGGTGCAGGTACAATACAGTTAATAAAAACATGTTCCTTATCGCGATAGGCAGAGGCCAAATGCCATGTCAGCCTGATTATATTCACAGGTTGTATCCTAAAATCATTTTCGATCATCTTTAAAGAGAAATGATAAGGATCCATAGTATTCTTTTTTCATTATATCCGAGGAAAGGAAAATGCCCATGTGATTTATATATTTGTGAAATGTTGATGTCACCCTAAGAATACTTACGTTTTCTATATCACGTAGAAGAAACACAAAAAATGGTTTACAGGCGTAACTATAATAAAATGTTTATTATTAGACAAATTGCAGTGTGTAACTTTGCAGTCAATTCTAACTGGCAAGCATGTGGTGTGTGGACTGATTTTTTGGGGTAATACGTGCGTAGTATCCAGTATTTTGTGAATGGAATGCTCTTGTTTGGAAGTGCGTGATTGCCGCCTGGTATTTCGTAGATATATTCTCTGGCAACTAATGTCTGCCATTACAATCATGCTGACAAGTTTGGAAACAAAGGAATCGATATCCTCTTCTTTCCTCATAATCTAAACTGCCTTAACTTCCTTCTGCCTCTGGACCTTATAGAGCGCAAACTTTTCTAATTTGCTTGCCTATATTGTGGCTCTTTCGTCGCTATGCTTACTTTTGCAGCCTTTGTTAAGACGTTATTCCTCCTTGATAATGATAATTGGTCCTTGAGAGATAAAACGCCCAGTCAGGCATAGTGATTTGACTTTTTATATATAATTCTGATGTATATCGTCAATAAAGTTGTTGTTCTTGTTGAGTCATGCATGGCGGGTCGACTGTGAAGAATGTTTGTGCTTTCCCTCTGAGGCAAATCCATCCACGTTCTATGATTTTTCCCTTAATCGAGAGACATTGTGATGTCATATTGATATAAATCTTAACGCGATATTTGCGGCTAAGGTCAGTCATGCGCCTCCCTCCCTTCCTGAATATAAAAAGGGATGAGGTTGGGACCATAAGGGATTTTGCGCTGGTATTTGGGTTCTTCAGCCTCTGCAGGCATGCCTCTTGCTGCCTATTTCTACTTCAGGATGTCCATCACGGCAGAAATAAAGGAATGATTGTCCTCCTCTTTCCCTGTAATCTAAATTGCATTAGCTTCCTTTAGTGCCTAGACTTTATACTAAGTGCATTTTCGAAATTGCTTACCTGTAATGCGATGCCTCTTTGGTCAGTCTCGATCTGGGTAGATCTTGTCACACGCTTACCTCCTGCGGCCTTTATTAGGATGCTATTTACCTCCGAGGCAAATCCCTCCACGCCCTCTGCTTTTCCCTTAACCGAGAGGCATTGTGATGTCTTACTGATATCAACCCTAACACGATGTTTGCGGCTAAGGTCAGCCAAGTGTCTCCCTCCCTTACTGAGTATCAAAAGGATGAGGTTGGGATTATAAGGGATGTTGCTCTGGCACTTGGGTTCTTCAGTGGCTGATTGATGCTTTTTAAGTAGTAGGTAAAGGTAGGGTGTAAAGTAGTGTTAACCTTAGATATGAATGAATGTAGTAGAGAATATTACTTGTTTTATATTATAGCATTAGTTGATAAGAATTGTATTGTGATATGCCATTTGTTGATTATTATTTGTTTATACAAAAGTTAATGGTTAAGAATGTTTTATGACCATTGTATCGTTGGCACACTCAACAG
>NC_091581.1:7399777-7432277 GCF_042767895.1 Penaeus vannamei
TTAAACGCCCGTGAATTGTAAACAGTTGAATCTTCACTGCTTATGTAACGGCCATGCTGGTTGTAACACACGAGTGATAAAAGGCTTAATATTGCGAGCATATTCCCCCCGCCTGTAACGTATGACGCGCATGACTAGCCCGGAAGGTCCTCGTCATGCACGCCGACGAAGTATCCCGTCGTTGCAGTGCCCGACGTCGCCTCTGCGCCCCTCGGAAGCCGACGAATAATTAATGGCATAATGGGCGGCCGATCTGGCTGAGTGCGTGACGCGCGGAATGCTCGATTGCCGCGCTGGATGCTCGCTGTGCATGCGTTTCCTCCGCAGTTTATCGATTGGTGTTTGTTGCGCGACTTTGGTAAATATACGGATATACACATGCATGTTTGTTTTGTTTTTTTACTATAGATATCTATGTGTGTCTGTCTGTCTATGAGTTTGTATGTCTGTCTGTCTGTCTACGAGTTTGTAAGTCGATCTGTCTGTCTCTGTCTCTGTCTCTGTCTCTGTCTCTGTCTCTGTCTCTCTCTCTCTCTCTCTCTCCCTCTGCCTCTCCCTCTCCCTCTATTTCAGTCTGTCTGTCTCTATATCTGTCTGTCTGTCATACACACCCACACACATGAAGATATGTATAGAAAGACTGATATATATATAATAGACACAGAGAAAACCTTTCGTTTCATGTGTACATGGATACGAGCTTTTGATCTCTTGATCTGCCAGTGACGTCACACCGCCCGTGCTGGTATTTTTGTAGAGCCGGAGGGTAGGCTCGCGAATCTGGCATCACTGGTTTGTTTTCTCTTGTTTACAACTCAATTTTTTTTTCTTGAAAGTCGTATGAAAAAAATACGACAGGGTATCAAAGGTATCATTTGATTGTCGTTATTAAGTTGATCTGTATCTAATAATAACTGTATATTACTATTATACAAAGTTAGAATTTCACACATGCAGTGTAAATACTATGAAAACCAGACACATGCTATATTAAGGTCTCCAGGTATACAGGCTATGCGTCAATACCGAAAGACATGTTATATTAAACTATATCATATTAAAAGACGTGATATTAAGTTGCATAGGTATAAAAAAATAGAGGGAATACCAAAATACACGTTATACCAAGTTCTACAGTATAAAACTTAACTAACAATACTCTAAATATGCAATACGTCCTATGGGTATGTCATTTATCAAATAAAATACCTGAAGACCAGCTGTATGAAGTTCTACATGACATTACCAAAGTTGTTTACATGCATCATTCTCAGGAGTCTAGGCTAGCGCGCAATATTGGGAGAGATGTGTTGTCGTGGGTGTATCAGGGTCCCTTGCTCACCTCTTCATGTCGTCTTCGTGACCTTAATCATTTCATTCTCTTCGCTATACATTACGGTGGACTTTGCGCCTTCGGATGAGAGAGGAGAAAGGTGTGATGTTCGGATCCACGGGGAGGCGGAGGGGGAGGGAAGGAAGGAGGGAAGGAAGGAAGGAAGGAAGGAGGGATGTAGGGAAGGAGGGATGGAGGGAAGGAGAGAAGGAAGGAGGGATGGAGGGAAGGAATGAGGGTTGGAAGGAGAGAGGGAGAATTTTACAATACCAATTGCTAGAAGTTTGTATTTCTTTTGAATGGCAGTGTAATGAGATTAAGATTGTGTGCGTGTAGCCTAACGTGAATACATGTTTTGAAATTTCCCTTTGACAACTTTATAAATATCTTAATCAAGTCGTTAGGACTACGTTGAAGTTTAACGAACTAATCTATTGTTGACGAAGCCCAAAACTCATGTCTGCTCAGGGAAACTGCCGAGAAAATGAGATGCAGTAATTTGACATTTGAAACACGTAACTCTGGATCTTGCGCAAGGATAGCGAGCTGAGATAATAACAGAGTCAAAGAATTGGTCAAAGATTTGTGTAACGTCTCTAGCAAACGTGAAAGGTTACGAACTCAAGTTTTTTCTTCCCTTGTTTAAATGCATCGAACTTGTTTTTAGATACACCGAATAACAAGAACTGCTTGTAAGGTAAAATGACCTATGATTATTCGCGTCACAAGCAAAGTAGCGACACGCACGGAGAATCGCCAGCATGCAAACAGACGCCTGAATAAAAAGATGCATCCTTACGAACAGTCATGCATACCTTACCTCAGTTTTTCTTACAGATACGTCCATACATACATCATCCTACATTCGGTGAGTCATTTTCACATACACACTCGCCGAAACTCCAAAGCAAACAATGTCCCCCCCCCACACACACAAGCACAGGCACTCGGGGTGTACCTGGCGCCCCGTTCTCTCTCTCACTCTCTCACTCTCTCTCCCTCCCTCCCTCTCTCTCTCTCTCACTCTCCCTCCCCCCTCCCTCTCTCTATCACTCTCTCTCCCCCCTCCCTCTTTCTCTCTCTCTCTCACTCATCCTCACCCTCCCTCCCTCTCTCTCTCACTCTCCCTCCCCCCTCCCTCTTTCTCTCTCTCTCTCATTCTCCCTCCCTCCCTCTCTCTCGCTAACTCTCCCTCCCTCTCTCTCTCTCTAACTCTTCCCTCCCTCTCTCTCTCCACTCTCCCTCCCTCCCTCTCACTCTCACTCTCCCTTCCTCTCTCTCTGTCTGTCTCTCCCTCCCTCCCTCTCTCTCTCTCTCTCGCCAAGCAGTCTTGGACGCACTCGGGACCTTCCTTGTTGGCGGTCTCCCAAGAGAGCGGAAGGGGCAGTCGGGACCAGGACTGCTTTCGCTTCTCGGGGGGCGTGTCTTCGCTTCTCCGGGGGCGAGTCTTCGTTTCTCGGGGGGCGTGCCTTCGCTTCTCGGGGGGGATGTGACTTCGCTTCTCGAAGGGCGTGCCTTCGCTTCTCGGGGGGGACGTGCCTTCGCTTCTCGGGGGGGATGTGCCTTCGCTTCTCGGGGGGCGTGCCTTCGCTTCTCGGGGGGCGTGCCTTCGCTTCTCGGGGGGGACGTGCCTTCGCTTCTCGGGGGGGACGTGCCTTCGCTTCTCGGGGGGGACGTGCCTTCGCTTCTCGGGGGGGACGTGCCTTCGCTTCTCGGGGGGGACGTGCCTTCGCTTCTCGGGGGGGGATGTGCCTTCGCTTCTCGGGGGGGACGTGCCTTCGCTTCTCGGGGGGGACGTGCCTTCGCTTCTCGGGGGGGATGTGCCTTCGCTTCTCGGGGGGGACGTGCCTTCGCTTCTCGGGGGGGACGTGCCTTCGCTTCTCGGGGGGGACGTGCCTTCGCTTCTCGGGGGGACGTGCCTTCGCTTCTCGGGGGGGATGTGCCTTCGCTTCTCGGGGGGGACGTGCCTTCGCTTCTCGGGGGGGACGTGCCTTCGCTTCTCGGGGGGGACGTGCCTTCGCTTCTCGGGGGGCGTGCCTTCGCTTCTCGGGGGGGGATGTGCCTTCGCTTCTCGGGGGGGACGTGCCTTCGCTTCTCGGGGGGGACGTGCCTTCGCTTCTCGGGGGGGACGTGCCTTCGCTTCTCGGGGGGGACGTGCCTTCGCTTCTCGGGGGGGACGTGCCTTCGCTTCTCGGGGGGCGTGCCTTCGCTTCTCGGGGGGGACGTGCCTTCGCTTCTCGGGGGGACGTGCCTTCGCTTCTCGGGGGGGATGTGCCTTCGCTTCTCGGGGGGGACGTGCCTTCGCTTCTCGGGGGGGATGTGCCTTCGCTTCTCGGGGGGGACGTGCCTTCGCTTCTCGGGGGGGACGTGCCTTCGCTTCTCGGGGGGGATGTGCCTTCGCTTCTCGGGGGGGACGTGCCTTCGCTTCTCGGGGGGGACGTGCCTTCGCTTCTCGGGGGGGACGTGCCTTCGCTTCTCGGGGGGGACGTGCCTTCACTTCTCGGGGGGGACGTGCCTTCACTTCTCGGGGGGGATGTGCCTTCGCTTCTCGGGGGGATGTGCCTTCGCTTCTCGGGGGGGATGTGCCTTCGCTTCTCGGGGGGGATGTGCCTTCGCTTCTCGGGGGGCGTGCCTTCGCTTCTCGGGGGGGATGTGCCTTCGCTTCTCGGGGGGGACGTGCCTTCGCTTCTCGGGGGGGGCGTGCCTTCGCTTCTCGGGGGGGATGTGCCTTCGCTTCTCGGGGGGGACGTGCCTTCGCTTCTCGGGGGGCGTGCCTTCGCTTCTCGGGGGGGACGTGCCTTCGCTTCTCGGGGGGCGTGCCTTCGCTTCTCGGGGGGGATGTGCCTTCGCTTCTCGGGGGGGATGTGCCTTCGCTTCTCGGGGGGCGTGTCTTCGCTTCTCGGGGGGGACGTGCCTTCGCTTCTCGGGGGGGACGTGCCTTCGCTTCTCGGGGGGACGTGCCTTCGCTTCTCGGGGGGGCGTGCCTTCGCTTCTCGGGGGGGACGTGCCTTCGCTTCTCGGGGGGGACGTGCCTTCGCTTCTCGGGGGGGACGTGCCTTCGCTTCTCGGGGGGGACGTGCCTTCGCTTCTCGGGGGGGATGTGCCTTCGCTTCTCGGGGGGGACGTGCCTTCGCTTCTCGGGGGGGACGTGCCTTCGCTTCTCGGGGGGGACGTGCCTTCGCTTCTCGGGGGGGACGTGCCTTCGCTTCTCGGGGGGGACGTGCCTTCGCTTCTCGGGGGGGACGTGCCTTCGCTTCTCGGGGGGGATGTGCCTTCGCTTCTCGGGGGGGACGTGCCTTCGCTTCTCGGGGGGGACGTGCCTTCGCTTCTCGGGGGGGATGTGCCTTCGCTTCTCGGGGGGGACGTGCCTTCGCTTCTCGGGGGGGGACGTGCCTTCGCTTCTCGGGGGGGATGTGCCTTCGCTTCTCGGGGGGGACGTGCCTTCGCTTCTCGGGGGGATGTGCCTTCGCTTCTCGGGGGGGACGTGCCTTCGCTTCTCGGGGGGGACGTGCCTTCGCTTCTCGGGGGGCGTGCCTTCGCTTCTCGGGGGGGACGTGCCTTCGCTTCTCGGGGGGACGTGCCTTCGCTTCTCGGGGGGCGTGCCTTCGCTTCTCGGGGGGGATGTGCCTTCGCTTCTCGGGGGGCGTGCCTTCGCTTCTCGGGGGGGACGTGCCTTCGCTTCTCGGGGGGACGTGCCTTCGCTTCTCGGGGGGGAGGGCGTGCCTTCGCTTCTCGGGGGGGACGTGTCTTCGCTTCTCGGGGGCGTGCCTTCGCTTCTCGGGGGACGTGCCTTCGCTTCTCGGGGGGACGTGCCTTCGCTTCTCGGGGGCGTGTCTTCGCTTCTCGGGGGGCGTGTCGCTTCTCGGGACTTCGCTTCTCGTGCCTTCGCTTCTCGGGGGGACTGTGCCTTCGCTTCTCGGGGGGGACGTGCCTTCGTGCCTTTCGCTTCTCGGGGGGGACGTGCCTTCGCTTCTCGGGGGGGACGTGCCTTCGCTTCTCGGGGGGACGTGCCTTCGCTTCTCGGGGGGGGACGTGCCTTCGCTTCTCGGGGGGGACGTGCCTTCGCTTCTCGGGGGGGACGTGCCTTCGCTTCTCGGGGGGGACGTGCCTTCGCTTCTCGGGGGGGATGTGCCTTCGCTTCTCGGGGGGGACGTGCCTTCGCTTCTCGGGGGGGATGTGCCTTCGCTTCTCGGGGGGGACGTGCCTTCGCTTCTCGGGGGGGATGTGCCTTCGCTTCTCGGGGGGGATGTGCCTTCGCTTCTCGGGGGGACGTGCCTTCGCTTCTCGGGGGGGATGTGCCTTCGCTTCTCGGGGGGATGTGCCTTCGCTTCTCGGGGGGATGTGCCTTCGCTTCTCGGGGGGGATGTGCCTTCGCTTCTCGGGGGGGATGAGCCTTCGCTTCTCGGGGGGGATGTGCCTTCGCTTCTCGGGGGGGACGTGCCTTCGCTTCTCGGGGGGGATGTGCCTTCGCTTCTCGGGGGGGACGTGCCTTCGCTTCTCGGGGGGGACGTGCCTTCGCTTCTCGGGGGGGACGTGCCTTCGCTTCTCGGGGGGGATGTGCCTTCGCTTCTCGGGGGGGACGTGCCTTCGCTTCTCGGGGGGGATGTGCCTTCGCTTCTCGGGGGGGATGTGCCTTCGCTTCTCGGGGGGGACGTGCCTTCGCTTCTCGGGGGGGACGTGCCTTCGCTTCTCGGGGGGGATGTGCCTTCGCTTCTCGGGGGGGACGTGCTTCGCTTCTCGGGGGGGACGTGCCTTCGCTTCTCGGGGGGCGTGCCTTCGCTTCTCGGGGGGGATGTGCCTTCGCTTCTCGGGGGGGACGTGCCTTCGCTTCTCGGGGGGGATGTGCCTTCGCTTCTCGGGGGGGACGTGCCTTCGCTTCTCGGGGGGGATGTGCCTTCGCTTCTCGGGGGGGATGTGCCTTCGCTTCTCGGGGGGACGTGCCTTCGCTTCTCGGGGGGCGTGTCTTCGCTTCTCGGGGGGCGTGTGCCTTCGCTTCTCGGGGGGGACGTGCCTTCGCTTCTCGGGGGGGATGTGCCTTCGCTTCTCGGGGGGGGGGGACGTGCCTTCGCTTCTGGGGGGGACGTGCCTTCGCTTCTCGGGGGGGAACGTGCCTTCGCTTCTTGGGGGGGATGTGCCTTCGCTTCTCGGGGGGGGGGGGGACGTGCCTTCGCTTCTCGGGGGGGGACGTGTCTTCGCTTCTCGGGGGGGACGTGCCTTCGCTTCTCGGGGGGGATGTGCCTTCGCTTCTCGGGGGGGACGTGCCTTCGCTTCTCGGGGGGGACGTGCCTTCGCTTCTCGGGGGGGACGTGCCTTCGCTTCTCGGGGGGGACGTGCCTTCGCTTCTCGGGGGGGGACGTGCCTTCGCTTCTCGGGGGACGTGCCTTCGCTTCTCGGGGGGGATGTGCCTTCGCTTCTCGGGGGGGACGTGCCTTTGCTTCTCGGGGGGGATGTGCCTTCGCTTCTCGGGGGGGATGTGCCTTCGCTTCTCGGGGGGGATGTGCCTTCGCTTCTCCGGGGGGATGTGCCTTCGCTTCTCGGGGCGGCCGTGCCTTCGCTTCTCGGGGGGCGTGCCTTCGCTTCTCGGGGGGGGACGTGCCTTCGCTTCTCCTGGGGCTGTGCCTTCGCTTCTCCGGGGGGGCGTGCCTTCGCTCCTCGGGGGGGATGTGCCTTCGCTTCTCGGGGGGGATGTGCCTTCGCTTCTCGGGGGGGATGTGCCTTCGCTTCTCGGGGGGGACGTGCCTTCGCTTCTCGGGGGGGACGTGCCTTCGCTTCTCGGGGGGGACGTGCCTTCGCTTCTCGGGGGGGACGTGCCTTCGCTTCTCGGGGGGGACGTGCCTTCGCTTCTCGGGGGGGATGTGCCTTCGCTTCTCGGGGGGGACGTGCCTTCGCTTCTCGGGGGGGATGTGCCTTCGCTTCTCGGGGGGGATGTGCCTTCGCTTCTCGGGGGGGATGTGCCTTCGCTTCTCGGGGGGATGTGCCTTCGCTTCTCGGGGGGGATGTGCCTTCGCTTCTCGGGGGGGATGTGCCTTCGCTTCTCGGGGGGGATGTGCCTTCGCTTCTCGGGGGGGATGTGCCTTCGCTTCTCGGGGGGGATGTGCCTTCGCTTCTCGGGGGGGATGTGCCTTCGCTTCTCGGGGGGGATGTGCCTTCGCTTCTCGGGGGGGACGTGCCTTCGCTTCTCGGGGGGCGTGCCTTCGCTTCTCGGGGGGGGACGAGTCTTCGCTTCTCGGGGGGGCGTGTCTTCGCTTCTCGGGGGGCGTGCCTTCGCTTCTCGGGGGGGACGTGCCTTCGCTTCTCGGGGGGATGTGCCTTCGCTTCTCGGGGGGGATGTGCCTTCGCTTCTCGGGGGGGACGTGCCTTCGCTTCTCGGGGGGGATGTGCCTTCGCTTCTCGGGGGGGATGTGCCTTCGCTTCTCGGGGGGGATGTGCCTTCGCTTCTCGGGGGGGATGTGCCTTCGCTTCTCGGGGGGGATGTGCCTTCGCTTCTCGGGGGGGATGTGCCTTCGCTTCTCGGGGGGGATGTGCCTTCGCTTCTCGGGGGGGACGTGCCTTCGCTTCTCGGGGGGCGTGCCTTCGCTTCTCGGGGGGGACGAGTCTTCGCTTCTCGGGGGCGCTGTGCCTTCGCTTCTCGGGGGGGATGTGCCTTCGCTTCTCGGGGGGGATGTGCCTTCGCTTCTCGGGGGGGATGTGCCTTCGCTTCTCGGGGGGGATGTGCCTTCGCTTCTCGGGGGGGATGTGCCTTCGCTTCTCGGGGGGGATGTGCCTTCGCTTCTCGGGGGGGATGTGCCTTCGCTTCTCGGGGGGGATGTGCCTTCGCTTCTCGGGGGGGACGTGCCTTCGCTTCTCGGGGGGATGTGCCTTCGCTTCTCGGGGGGGATGTGCCTTCGCTTCTCGGGGGGGATGTGCCTTCGCTTCTCGGGGGGGACGTGCCTTCGCTTCTCGGGGGGGATGTGCCTTCGCTTCTCGGGGGGGACGTGCCTTCGCTTCTCGGGGGGGACGTGCCTTCGCTTCTCGGGGGGGACGTGCCTTCGCTTCTCGGGGGGGACGTGCCTTCGCTTCTCGGGGGGGATGTGCCTTCGCTTCTCGGGGGGGACGTGCCTTCGCTTCTCGGGGGGGACGTGCCTTCGCTTCTCGGGGGGGACGTGCCTTCGCTTCTCGGGGGGGACGTGCCTTCGCTTCTCGGGGGGGACGTGCCTTCGCTTCTCGGGGGGGACGTGCCTTCGCTTCTCGGGGGGGATGTGCCTTCGCTTCTCGGGGGGGACATGCCTTCGCTTCTCGGGGGGACGTGCCTTCGCTTCTCGGGGGGGACGTGCCTTCGCTTCTCGGGGGGGATGTGCCTTCGCTTCTCGGGGGGGACGTGCCTTCGCTTCTCGGGGGGGATGTGCCTTCGCTTCTCGGGGGGGATGTGCCTTCGCTTCTCGGGGGGGATGTGCCTTCGCTTCTCGGGGGGGATGTGCCTTCGCTTCTCGGGGGGGATGTGCCTTCGCTTCTCGGGGGGGATGTGCCTTCGCTTCTCGGGGGGGACGTGCCTTCGCTTCTCGGGGGGGATGTGCCTTCGCTTCTCGGGGGGGATGTGCCTTCGCTTCTCGGGGGGGATGTGCCTTCGCTTCTCGGGGGGGATGTGCCTTCGCTTCTCGGGGGGGACGTGCCTTCGCTTCTCGGGGGGGATGTGCCTTCGCTTCTCGGGGGGATGTGCCTTCGCTTCTCGGGGGGGATGTGCCTTCGCTTCTCGGGGGGGATGTGCCTTCGCTTCTCGGGGGGGACGTGCCTTCGCTTCTCGGGGGGGACGTGCCTTCGCTTCTCGGGGGGGATGTGCCTTCGCTTCTCGGGGGGGACGTGCCTTCGCTTCTCGGGGGGGACGTGCCTTCGCTTCTCGGGGGGGATGTGCCTTCGCTTCTCGGGGGGGACGTGCCTTCGCTTCTCGGGGGGGATGTGCCTTCGCTTCTCGGGGGGGACGTGCCTTCGCTTCTCGGGGGGGACGTGCCTTCGCTTCTCGGGGGGGACGTGCCTTCGCTTCTCGGGGGGATGTGCCTTCGCTTCTCGGGGGGGATGTGCCTTCGCTTCTCGGGGGGGACGTGCCTTCGCTTCTCGGGGGGGATGTGCCTTCGCTTCTCGGGGGGGATGTGCCTTCGCTTCTCGGGGGGGATGTGCCTTCGCTTCTCGGGGGGGACGTGCCTTCGCTTCTCGGGGGGGATGTGCCTTCGCTTCTCGGGGGGGATGTGCCTTCGCTTCTCGGGGCGGGTGTGCCTTCGCTTCTCGGGGGGCGTGCCTTCGCTTCTCGGGGGGGATGTGCCTTCGCTTCTCGGGGGGGATGTGCCTTCGCTTCTCGGGGGGGACGTGCCTTCGCTTCTCGGCGGGGACGTGCCTTCGCTTCTCGGGGGGGATGTGCCTTCGCTTCTCGGGGGGGACGTGCCTTCGCTTCTCGGGGGGACGTGCCTTCGCTTCTCGGGGGGGATGTGCCTTCGCTTCTCGGGGGGGATGTGCCTTCGCTTCTCGGGGGGGACGTGCCTTCGCTTCTCGGGGGGGACGTGCCTTCGCTTCTCGGGGGGGACGTGCCTTCGCTTCTCGGGGGGATGTGCCTTCGCTTCTCGGGGGGGACGTGCCTTCGCTTCTCGGGGGGGACGTGCCTTCGCTTCTCGGGGGGGACGTGCCTTCCCTTCTCGGGGGGGATGTGCCTTCGCTTCTCGGGGGGGATGTGCCTTCGCTTCTCGGGGGGGATGTGCCTTCGCTTCTCGGGGGGGATGTGCCTTCGCTTCTCGGGGGGGACGTGCCTTCGCTTCTCGGGGGGGACGTGCCTTCGCTTCTCGGGGGGGACGTGCCTTCGCTTCTCGGGGGGGATGTGCCTTCGCTTCTCGGGGGGGATGTGCCTTCGCTTCTCGGGGGGGATGTGCCTTCGCTTCTCGGGGGGGATGTGCCTTCGCTTCTCGGGGGGGATGTGCCTTCGCTTCTCGGGGGGGACGTGCCTTCGCTTCTCGGGGGGGACGTGCCTTCGCTTCTCGGGGGGGACGTGCCTTCGCTTCTCGGGGGGGATGTGCCTTCCCTTCTCGGGGGGGACGTGCCTTCGCTTTTCGGGGGGGACGTGCCTTCGCTTCTCGGGGGGGACGTGCCTTCGCTTCTCGGGGGGGACGTGCCTTCGCTTCTCGGGGGGGACGTGCCTTCGCGTCTCGGGGGGGACGTGCCTTCGCTTCTCGGCGGGGACGTGCCTTCGCTTCTCGGGGGGGATGTGGCTTCGCTTCTCGGGGGGATGTGCCTTCGCTTCTCGGGGGGGACGTGCCTTCGCTTCTCGGGGGGGACGTGCCTTCGCTTCTCGGGGGGGACGTGCCTTCGCTTCTCGGGGGGGACGTGCCTTCGCTTCTCGGGGGGGACGTGCCTTCGCTTCTCGGGGGGGAGTGCCTTCGCTTCTCGGGGGGGATGTGCCTTCGCTTCTCGGGGGGGACGTGCCTTCGCTTCTCGGGGGGGACGTGCCTTCGCTTCTCGGGGGGGACGTGCCTTCGCTTCTCGGGGGGGACGTGCCTTCGCTTCTCGGGGGGGACGTGCCTTCGCTTCTCGGGGGGGACGTGCCTTCGCTTCTCGGGGGGGACGTGCCTTCGCTTCTCGGGGGGGACGTGCCTTCGCTTCTCGGGGGGGACGTGCCTTCGCTTCTCGGGGGGGACGTGCCTTCGCTTCTCGGGGGGGACGTGCCTTCGCTTCTCGGGGGGGACGTGCCTTCGCTTCTCGGGGGGGACGTGCCTTCGCTTCTCGGGGGGGACGTGCCTTCGCTTCTCGGGGGGGACGTGCCTTCGCTTCTCGGGGGGACGTGCCTTCGCTTCTCGGGGGGGACGTGCCTTCGCTTCTCGGGGGGGATGTGCCTTCGCTTCTCGGGGGGACGTGCCTTCGCTTCTCGGGGGGGACGTGCCTTCGCTTCTCGGGGGGGGGGGGTGCCTTCGCTTCTCGGGGGGGACGTGCCTTCGCTTCTCGGGGGGGACGTGCCTTCGCTTCTTGGGGGGGATGTGCCTTCGCTTCTCGGGGGGGGATATGCCTTCGCTTCTCGGGGGGGACGTGCCTTCGCTTCTCGGGGGGGATGTGCCTTCGCTTCTTGGGGGGGATGTGCCTTCGCTTCTCGGGGGGGACGTGCCTTCGCTTCTTGGGGGGGATGTGCCTTCGCTTCTTGGGGGGGATGTGCCTTCGCTTCTCGGGGGGGATGTGCCTTCGCTTCTCGGGGGGGATGTGCCTTCGCTTCTCGGGGGGGACGTGCCTTCGCTTCTTGGGGGGGATGTGCCTTCGCTTCTCGGGGGGGATGTGTCTTCGCTTCTCGGGGGGCGTGTCTTCGCTTCTCGGGAGGCGTGCCTTCGCTTCTCGGGGGGCGTGTCTTCGCTTCTCGGGGGGCGTGTCTTCGCTTCTCGGGGGGCGTGTCTTCGCTTCTCGGGGGGCGTGTCTTCGCTTCTCGGGGGGCGTGTCTTCGCTTCTCGGGGGGCGTGCCTTCGCTGACGCTTCCCTCTTTCCTTCTTCCGGCTTCTGCGATCCTCAGAAGGACAGCCACTTTCTTCTGTTTCTTGTTTTTTCTTCTTCTCTTTCTTTTGCTTCCTCTTCTTCTGTTTCTTTTTCTTTTATTTCTTCTATGTCTTCAGTTTTTTTTCTACTTCTTCTATTTCGTGTGCTTCCTCTTCTTCTGTTTATTTTTCTTTCTTTCTTCTTCTATATCTTCTGCGTCTTCTACTCTTTTTCAGTTTTTTTTTCATTCTTCTTCTTTTTCTTTTTTTTTCTTTGTTTCCCCTTTTTTATTTCATCTTTTACTTGTTCTTCTTTTCTTTTCCTGCCTTTTTTCTCATTTTTCTTATATCTTTGATTTCTTCTTCTTCTTTTTTATTCTCCTCCTCCTTCTTCTTTTTCTTCCTCCTCCTCTTCTTCTTCTTCCTCTTCCTTTTCATCTTCATCATCTTCTATTTATTCTTTTTTCCTCTTCCTCTTCCTCCTTCATCTAAATGTTGCCAGGGTGGACGTAATAACACAACAACATCACGTATTACTGATCATCACATCACGTGACACGTTGACGTCTGTGTCCAGGTGACGTCATGCGCATACCCAGGTACACACGCAACATAACTACGTCAACCTACCTTATCTACGTCATGAAATAAGGTCACAGAACCCAATCAGGATGTCAAGTTTATTTACAAGACGTGATCTGAGTTACAAGAATATTAGTTAAAAGACAGAAGAGAAGGATTGAAGTCACGTGACATCGAAGGTACGGTGTTTTGTTTATGTAACACGTATTAGTCAACATCATAAAAAAAAAAAAAAAAAAAATGTCACCCACCGGTGAATATCACATATAAGATCTAGGGTATTATAATATATCCCACCGTAAATAGACACACGCAGCACTCACGTAGCCACGCCACGCAATGCATATTCTAAACACACGCACGCGCAAACGGAGAGAGAGAAAAAAAAATTGTAGCTGAACGTGAAATGGCACTGAGCTGAGCAAGGCAGCCACCCATCACAGCTGACTTTCACTAATCTCTGCGGGGCCTTCCACGACGGATAGACATGCACGGGCCAACACAAGGTCTATAATATTCACTAATACACACTGACACACAAACATACACGCGCGCATGTATGTGTATATGTATATATGTATACATACATATATATATATATATATATATATATATATATATATATATATATATATATATATATATATATATATTATATGTGTGTGTGTGTGTGTGTGTGTGTGTGTGTGTGTAAATATATATATATATATATATATATATATATATATATATATATATATATATATATATATATATATATATATATATATATATATATATATAGAGAGAGAGAGAGAGAGAGAGAGAGAGAGAGAGAGAGAGAGAGAGAGAGAGAGACGTAAATACACACGCACACACACACACAGGAGTGTGTGTGTGTGTGTGTACGTGTGTGTGTACATGTGTGTGTGTGCGTGTGTGTGTAGGTGTAAATACTATACATGCAATCACACAAGCAGGCATGCATGCACGCGCGCACACACTGGCCACAAAAGAGTCCTCAAAAACGCAAGGCAGCCTTTTCTGCCTCGCAAAGATGATCACTTGGACCCTGAAGGAGCGCGCAGGAATCGGCAGATAATTGCACACAATCTACACGTCGGGATTTGAGGTCGGCGTCTTATCTCAGGCAGAGAAGCGTCACAGGGGAGAGCCCTAAGGTCGACCCACCGCGGGAGTTGCGCGGGAAACACGCCCCTCTCGGCATCCGCTCTCTGCCGCATTCGCTTTGCATTCTGACTCTCGCACCACCCTCGCAGGCCCCCGAACCCCGCCCACACGCCCACACGCCCGCCCGCCCGCCCGACTGCTTGCTAATCGGAGAATAGGGCGGCGCGCGTGTTATCGAATTAGGCTGCGGTTCTGGGCTCTGATTAGCAGGGAGGCCCACCGCTCAGAGGTTGCCTTGGCCGTTAGGACGATCGAAAACTGGTCCGGAGACGAAATATAATGCAACACTCATTTGCTTTATACTAACAGAAAGGCACGCATGCACACACGCGCACATTCATGTATACATTTATATTCATATGCGCACACACACACACACACAGACACACACACACACACACACACACACACGTACACACACACACGTACACACACACACATACACACACACACACACACACACACGTACACACACACACGTACACACACACACACACGTACACACACACACACACACACACACACACTCAGGTCCAGAGACAAAATACAACACGAAATAAATTGTTATATACTAACGCAAATATAAACAGACACACAGAAAGACAAACAGACACACACGCACGCACACACGTTCGTACACACACACACAAACAACATTGCAAAAAAAGTGCAGATCTAGACGAGAGAAAACAGAGATAGACTACAAAAGCTCAAGAGAATATTAGTGTGTCCATCACTGCCAACATTTGAAGACTTTGGTGTAAAAAAATTACTTGAATAAATACAAACCTTTACAGTCCAATATGCAAATCAAATAATAAAGAAGGAAGGAGAAACAGGTGAAAATAGGGAACAAACATAAACAAACATGTATTTGTGTTTGTGTGTGTTTATATTTAGAGCTATCTAGCTATATGAATATACAAGTATATTCATACATACATATATAAGCACACACAAGCACATAAAGACACGGACACACACACACACACACACATACACATACACACACACACACACACACACACACACACACACACACACACACATGTATATATATATGTATATGTATATTGTGTATACATACATACATACATACATATATGTATATATATATATATATATATATATATATATATATATATCTATATACATCTATATATATATATATTTATATATTTATATATATATACATACATATATATATATATATATATATATATATATATATATATATATATATATATATATATATATGTGTGTGTGTGTGTGTGTGTGTGTGTGTGTGTGTGTGTGTGTGTGTGTGTATCTGTGTCTATTTGTCTTTCTGTATGTCTGTTTATCTTTGTGTTAGTATATAACAAATTATTTCGTGTTGTATTTTGTCTCTGGACCAGAATGTGTGTGTGTGTGTGTGTGTGTGTGTGTGTGTGTGTGTGTGTGTGTGTGTGTGTGTGTGTGTGTGTGTGTGTTTGTATATATATATATATATATAGATATAGATAGATAGATAGATAGACAGATATATGTAAATACAAATACACATATGCGTATATCAGTTCTGTCAAGATCGCAACGGATAAAAAAACTTCGGAAACCAATCCCTTTGTCGGTTAAATAGATCCGTTTCCCAATTACGTTACAACAATAAAACAGGAAGTGAGCATGAATTCATATGAAAACAGGCTGAGCGCTCCCCATCACGCTGCGCTCCTGACCTACTGGTCTACATCGGCGAAAGAGGGGGAAAATGCATGCAACATCGTAAGCCGGTAATAAGCAAAAATGCAAAAAGAAATCAAGGGAAAGGCCGGAGGGGGGAGAGGGGAGGGGGGGGAGGGTGTATATTGAAACCTCCTTGAGACTGAAAAACGGATTAGCGAGGGAGGGGGAGAGGAGGGGGGAGAGGGGGTGAGGGGGAGGGGCGGGAGGGGAACGGGCGCGCGGGGGTGGGGGGGAGGGAGCATCGCGCGCGCCCGGAGAAACAAGACGAAGAAGTAAAAGTGGAGGGCAGGTAGAGCGAGTGGGGCGAGCGGAGGGTTGCGCCCTTGCTGCCTCCGTCGGGGCGCTCTGGCCTACATTCCTGGCTGGGAAGTAGGACTCGCGGGCCCCTAGGAGGACTCGCGGGCCCCTAGGAGGACGGGAGGGGAAGCGCGGGGCAAGCGAGGGGGAGAGTAAGAGAAAATTTTGACGGGAGAGGAAAGGGATATTAAGAAAGAAAGTGACAGGATGCTGGTGGGGGGGGGGGGGGGAGGCGTCGACAGGGGAGGGGGAAGGGGTAGAGCGATCGAAGAGAAAGGACGGAGAGACACGCAGGGGATTGTGATACGGTGAGTAAAGATAGATAATGAGCTTGATAGATGACGCATCGATCGATCGAGTGGATTGGCATACGCAGAACCAGAACAAAACAGAGACAAAGATAATAAAAGACCCAATTAAGCGAATCTCTCTCTCTCTCTCTATCTAACAGAGATAAAGTAGAACCCCAAGTCAACCTACCTCCCACAAAATGCCCCAACGACGTACCCCAACAGACGCGCTGCCCCTTTAAAGCACCCCGTAGCCATAGCCAAACACGTAAACCTTGATAACGTTAGCATTCCACGGACGGTCCGACGGCAGAGCTAGCAAGGCCGCCAGAGCCTGTAAGTAGGTCACAGCAAAACCTGCTGTTCTTCCCGCTGCAACGCCGCCGATTTCCCTTTCTCTGCTCCTTACCTGCTTGGATTCTTACGCGGATAGCTATTGACATATTAATAGGTGTTATCACGCATGGATATTTCCCCTTGTAACGCAGTAAAACAAACGGAATGGAAAACAATCCAACAAATTACTAGCAATTTTTTCATTCTTTCTTCATCTTTCATATTTCTTCTGATGCTCCCGCCGTGCTTCAGTCCCTTCTGCCAATCACTTTGTCAATACTTCTTGAGCTGACATCGCCACCCTCACGAACAGCGAGAAAGTGAGCGCGGGACTCGGCGCCGCCCGCAGCCCACGAAAGAAATGTCACTATCAAGGTCGCAATCATATTTAACTTCCCGCTAACGGCATTTCCCCCTCCCCGCCCTGTCCCTCCCTCTCCTTCTTCTCCTCCCCCCCCTCCTCATCCTCCTACCTCCTCTACAAACCCGCTCTTCCTACTCCTTCCTCTCCTCCCCCCTCCTCCTTCTCCTCGTCCTCCTCCTCCTACCCACCCCACGTCTTCCTACTCCCCTCCTCCTCCCTCTCTCTCCTCCTCCCTCTCCACTACTTCCTTCTCAGTCTCCTTACCTTCACATTGGCCGCAGTTCCAACATTCTTCACGTCTGTGTTGAACAGGTACAAATGGCGATATACAAATACCCACATACATGATAAATATGTTTATATGTGTATACGTATGTGTGTGTGGTTGCGTGTTTGCTTGTGTGTATGTTTGTTTTTGAGTCTACAAGCCTACGAAAGTATATACATAGTATAAACCTAAATGTATCTATCTATTTATCTATCTACCCGTCTCTCCATCTATCTAATATCCCAACACTGTTATTACTTTCATCCCTAATACCGTGGACACAAAATCGACTTACTCGACACTATCCACAGATACAACGAACTTCACCCATTCACTCCCGACCATCCAACTTTCACTTCACTCTCCCTGAAACACGCCACTGCCTTCTACTTCTCAAGAGCGTGTAAACTTCACCTTTTTTTAACAACCGGCAAAAGAAACCTGCGCTGCTGTTGTTCTTTCATTTTAAGGGAACTTCAGGCTCAGCAGTTTTCATTAATCATTGTATAGGCTCAGCTCATTACTGTTATCATCATCAATATTAGTATTGTTATCATCATTATCATCACTATTATTAACATCCTTATCATCATCACTGATATTATTGTTACAACTACTACTACTAGTATGATTATTATTAGCATTATTTCCATTATCATTGATATTTTCATTATTACTATTATAATTTTCATTATTATTATTACTATCACCATCATTATTTTTATTATCCTTATTATTATCTAATCATTATTGTTATTATTGTTATTACCATTATTATTATCATTGCTATTTTCATTATCATTATCATTCCTCTCATTATCATCATCATAATTATTAATGGTAGTAGTAGTTTTAGTACTAGTACTGGTATCCGTATTTCCATCATAATCATCACCATTCTCATTATCATTCATAATCACCACCACCACCATCATCATTAATATCATAATCATTATTGTCATCAATATTATTATCATCATAATTTACGTTACTACTTTCATTACCATCATCAATATCATTATTGTTATTATCATTGCTATAGTAGTTGTTGATCATTATCAATATTATCGTTATTATTATCCTCATCATCATCATCGTATTATTATCCCATTCTTAATACTAATACGACTGATGCTATAATTATCATGAACCTTAATCTCATAATTTTGTCACTGTCATTATCATCATGACTACTAATATATAAAAATATATTACTGCTAATATCACTTAGATTGATAAAAAACATTCCTATTGTAATTATCAATATATTCATTTTAATATCCTTATTATCATCATCACTATCATGCTGCCAACTCTATCAATACTAAGACTTTTTTTTACTATCTTTATAATTCTCACCAATACCACCCAATATATACAAGATAGGGTGTTTCTTTATTTAACAATGATTTCAGAATGTCTAGCTTTTGGAGTATAATCTTAACCACATCCAGGTTTTTTTTTTTAGACTACCCTTAAAATAATTAAACTCCATACCATTCACCAAAAATGGCGTTTGTTTACATTTTCATAACAACGATTTCAAAATTTCATCGGACCATTAGCGTCTCCAGCCTCTGCCCCCCCCCCCCCCGATTCCAGATTCTGTGACGCCCTTCTCTTGTTATTTAATCCCTGACCCTTTTTTTTTTTCTTTACTTCTCTTTCTTGAAACACTAAAGTAAATCCGAGGGAAAAATGAGCCCGGCCTTCATCCCGGAGAAAAAGTCTTCGGAGCCCCTACTAAGCGTAAGAAGCATTAAGCCGAAGCCGACTGAAATAAGTTTCGGACTCGGATCTCCCGTGGAATTGCCTTTCCTCTTCCTTCCCCTGCCTTCTGAAATACATTTTTTTTCTTTTCTTTTTTTATTGTATATAACTTGAATAAGTGATGATGCTCCAGCTGTTAGCCTTATGTTTATATATATATATATATATATATATATATATATATATATATATATATATATATATATATATATATATCTCGCCTTGTAGAAACGGACGGTTTTCGGAGTGCCCGTCGAGAAGAAGAAGAAGAAAAAAAAAATCCCGTTTTCATTTGCAAAAAATAGTTATTCGTTTCCGTGATCTCCTTCATTCCGCGGTGACTCATGGTGGCAAGATTTTATGTCACGGTGAGGATAGCTGTGGTGATTGTGATGATAATGTGGTAACGACGAGATAAAAGAAACATGAGTATTCTACATTTGAAACACATGAAACATTTACTGGCAAAATCGACTATGAGGTCCTGTACACTATCCGAATTTTCAAATAGCCTTTTCGAAGCAGAAATCTGATAAGGCAACGGTATAAAAGACATATCAGGAGATGAAACTGACCGCAAGGAATTTAGCAAAAAAAAAAAAAAACAACAGTAAAAGTAATAACGAGGATGACACCGATAAAAAGACGCCGCTCGGATGAAGACATCGCAGGAGATCGCGACAAAAAAAGAAGTTTACGGAAACAGCGCAGCCCGGTTGACAGTCGAGATCCGGCGCGCAAAACATGGAGGCATCAACTTCAACTTAGCATTTCATTAAAGCCCCTGAGAAGATAAGCCAACACATGAGCGTTATATGAAGCATCTTAAATTCTCTTGAGCTACCGGCGAGGAGCCAGAATTGAACGAAGAAATGGAGGAAGAAAGGCTACAAGGATACTGTCCATGGAGGGAGACATGGTGCGACCCAAGAAGGGACATGATGGTTATTTATAGGAAATATTGGAACGAGGGTGGACATTTACACACACACACACACACACATACACAGTGTCTGTATGTTGGAAAAAGAGAAGCAGGAAGGGGAAATAATCGAGTGAAGCAAGGAACAGCAATGCAACGGCGAAGTGAAGGGCGAAGAAGGGAGGAAGAGAGAAGACGAGAAGGTAACGGCTGAAAGGAAGGTGAAGGCCAGCCAGGAAAAAAAGAAAGGACCCAGCAGGAGGGGCGGAGGGAGTGCAGCGCGAAGGGCTGTCGACGAGAGGAAGGGGGGCGGCCCTGAAGACCTTGAGGGAGGAACCCGAAACATGCAAAGCCACTGCTGATGAATTGCGCCGCTAACCTGCGTGCTTTATTGCGTGGCAGTCAGGCTTTGCTCCTACTGCACGGCGCTTTGGATCCGCGCGGAAATATCGACGGTCCAAAAGGTGCGTCGTAAATCCAGAGAGCGTTCCAGATGGTCTTCCAGCAGGTTTTCGACGGCTCGGAAGGTGTACCGTTAACCCAGAGAGCGTTCCAGAGGGCGTGCTGTCAATCCCAAGGGCGTTCCAGGGAACTTTCGGCGTTGTAGAAGAGGTACCGTTGAACCGGAGGGCGAATTAGAGGGTCCAGAAGGTGTACCGTTAATACAGGGTGTTTTGGAATGAAACTTATCGCACTCATAGTCATAAATGCTCATCGTTTAGTAGCTCTCATTATTCTGTCCGTTTTCATAAATAACAAGACGGTTTCCCAAAACACGTTTCAAGGAATAAGATGAAATTAAACTCGATTTCCTTTTAATTGTACTTTCTTATTCTGTGAAATAACGATCGTGGAGTCCCCGCGAGGAGTCGGAAGAGGGAACGGACAGGCGGGGAATGAACACGTGCGATATAACATGTTCGGCGAAACGTGGCAACTGAAAAATCAACTTTCGTTCGCACTGTGTTACTGTGTCAGTGAAAGGAAGAGTGTGAGTGGGGGATGAGCCGGGAGGGTCGGGGGACGGTGGGGTGGGGGAGGGGGACGGTTGGTGGTGAGTGGAAAGGGGCCAACTGGATGCTGACGGCCAACTCTCTCTCTCTCTCTCTCTCTCTCTCTCTCTCTCTCTCTCTCTCTCTCTCTCTCTCTCTCTCTCTCTTTCTCTCTCTCTCTCTCTTCCCCCTCTCTCTCCGTCTCAATGTGAAGATAACGGAGAAATATCATAGAATCATCACGAATTCAGAAATGTTATCATGTACCTGTACGTGCAATTTGCAAACAGCAGGCAAGTTGCAATTCTGATATGCATTGTTCCCAGCGCACATTGGCTAACTGGCCAACCTGTCGCACCAAGAATTCTACGAAACTATGAAACAACGCAGAAAAAAATCTAGAAGCAAAGGAAATTGTCGAAGCTAGAAGCAAAGGAAATTGTCGAAGCAAAGAAAAGATGAAAGAGAGAAAAAAAAACTTTGGAAGCGACTTTTGCAACATCGATACTTTTCTTCCCAGCTGAAGAAAAGTAGATTCACTTGCGTCAGGCCTACAGACACGCCACAGGAACATGCTAAGGGTGTTCAGTAGCTCATGACTTGACACAACAATATACAATCCTTATAGACTTTCAGAAAGGATAACCAAACCCGATATCTACGTCTACACGCAACAGATAACTGAATATAACACACACATACTCCAAGAAACACCTCCAGAAATAAAACCAGATATGCAAATTTGATGATAATGATATCACGCACTGTCAGTCATAAGGAACAGTGGAGGAGCAAGAAGATGCGATCCTTTGACCCTTATTGCACTCTCACTGATCAAAACCAGAAGCACGGCGAAGATACATCTCTGCTTCTGCTGTCTTCCTTTACCTGTACGTCTGTTTGTTGTCTGTCTCGCTTCTACTTTCTCTGTGTATCTTTACAGATGTGTGTATGTATCTGTATGTATGTATCATTATTATCAATATTATCATCATTATTTTTGCAGTTGTTGTTATTACTGTCATCATCATAATCATCATAATTATTGTTTTTTATTATTATCATCATCATTATTATTATTATTATTACCATTGTTATTATTATTATTATTATTACTATTATTATTATCATTATCATTGTTATTATTATCATTATTATTACTATTATTATCACCATATCATTATTATCATTATTATTACTATTATTATTATTACCATTGTTATTATTATCATTATTATTACTATCATCATTATTATTATTACTATTATCATTATCATTATCATTATCATTATCATTACTATCATCATAATTACTATAATCATCATCATTATCATCATCAAACCGTGTCATTCCCTGTCCCCCCCGCTCATCATTTACAACATTTCCCATCACACCTTCAACCTCAACCCAACCACGGCGACAGCGCACCCAGATCCCGGTGGACGCAAACCACAGCGCACATAGATAGTAAGGACACAGCGCAAAAACAGGCTTCTATGCCCTTGAGGAGAACCAAAAAGTTCACAGGAGACGAAGCATATGGGGGTGTTGTTGGTGTAGGATTTTTAGGATGGGTGGAATGTAGAATGTAGGCGAATGTGAAGATGATGTTGATGTTGTAAGAGTAATGTTTATATCATCGAAGTTTCAAAAAAAATATGATAATAACCATGGATTCAATTGATTTGGATTCAATTGATTTGGCAATACTTATATGAAAAAGAAAGGCAAAAAAAGAATATATATTCTAATATAATATAAAAATAACAAATATAAGAATATAAAAAGAATAAATAAAGAATACAAAATGAATAAATAAAGAATATAAGAATAGATATAAGAATATGAAAATGAATAAATAAAGAATATAAAGATAATAAATATAAGAATATAAAATGAATAAATAAAGAATATAAAAAATAAATATAAGAATATAAAATGAATAAACAAAGAATATAAAATGAATAAACAAAGAATATAAAATGAATAAACAAAGAATATAAAAAGGAATAAATGAAGAATATAAAAATGAATAAACAAAGAATATAAAAATGAATAAACAAAGACAAATGAATAAGCAATTAATAATCTAAAAAATAGGAATTCATCATAAGGAGCGAATCACTTCCTACAATCCGGTCCTGAAAATGCTATTAGTAACCCAGCAAGACGAGCTCGGAACTCGCACTAACAACTGCTTCGCGCCCTTAAATTGCCGTCGCCGAGTAAATATTAATTTTGGGCTCGTGATCATCTTGGGAAATGCGGAGAGGAAATGCGACCAGGAGTGGCGGTGCGGATTCGTGTGTTGTTTGTTTGTTTGTTTGTTTGTTTGTCTGTGCTTTGCTTCCGTTGATTTTGCTTTGCGTGCTTTTGTTGTTTGTTTTGTTGTTGTCGTTATAATTGCTTTGTTATTGTCGTTATAATTGCTTTGTTATTGTCGTTATAATTGTTTTGTTATTGTCGTTATAATTGCTTTATTATTGTCGTTATAATTGCTTTATTATTGTCGTTATAATTGTATTGTTGTCGTTATAACACTACGTGACCTAGTTTGGGCATGGCTGGTTGTTGGCTT
This sequence comes from Penaeus vannamei, assembly GCF_042767895.1. Taxonomy (NCBI): domain Eukaryota; kingdom Metazoa; phylum Arthropoda; class Malacostraca; order Decapoda; family Penaeidae; genus Penaeus; species Penaeus vannamei. Next base: position 7,422,874 of record NC_091581.1, read on the forward strand.
GACCTTAGTAAAACTGCATGACCTTGGTAATATTTCCATGGGTTTGGTAATACTTTCATTACCTTGGCAAGATCTGTATGACCTTGGCAGTACTTGCATGACCTTACAAAGACTTTCATAACCTGGCAAACAAGTGCATGGCATTGGTAACACTTGTATGACCTTGTTGATATGTGCATGAGCTTATGAACATTTGCATGAATCTGGTAACACTTGTATGACTTCATAAAAACTTTCATAACCTTAACAACACTTCTCCCCCCCCAAAAAAATAGCATGATCTTGGTAACACTTGCATGACCTCGTTGATGTGTCCATGAGCTTGTGAACATTTGCATGAACCTGGTAACGCTTGCTTGACCTTGTAGACCTTCTTGCGCAATCGTGAGCACGTGTCTTCAGTCACTATTGCAACACACATACACCAAGCTCCATAAGGATCACATTTCCATTCAATTTCGCAACAAAATTATACATCCCACAAAAAAAAAGAAAAAAAAAAACGACAGAGAGAATCCACAAAAATAAATATATAAATGAAAAGGAAACTCTGTATCAACGTATACCATGGACAAATTAGGGAACACAATGCTAACGAGTTTTCATTTAATTAATTTGAACTAATTTGAACTAACTTTCCAAACAGTTCATAGCAAAGTCTGAGGCGAGACGGAGGAGTTCTTGCCTTGTGGGAGTGGGTGGCTGAATAAGGCTTTTTGCAGGACTGCTGGAAGGATGGGCGTGCGGTAGAAAGCGTGGGCGGCGCGTGGCATGCGATGTAATTGCGTGTAAAAAGATAGAAAGAAGATATGGTTACATGTAGTACGTACGCACGAATGTTAGAGCTGGTTTGTTGGTGTTTTTGTGTGTCACGTTTTTTTTCTCTTTTTTTCTGGGTTATTTATTCTCATGTGGAAGCGAAAACAGCCACGGTAAGAACTGAAAATAATCGGTACGTTTCGAACCCTTCACGACTTCCTTTTCAGACGAATGAATAACCAAAAATGGATCTTCACTTGTGTTATTCATCATGTTTCTGTTTCCTTGTTTGCTTACAATCTTGTTGATAATTTCATGTATCCTTAAATTATAATATCAGCTGATTTAACAATATTATCAAAACTATTCTCGCTTGTATGTGACTATGTGGACAATTTTGCAGCGATTATGTAGTTGTGTGCTTGGGGAGGCGGGGCTTAAATCACGTGTGCATGCGAAGGACACTGCTTATGTAACAGAATATGCGTAGTAGGTGCGAATTGTCGGTAGTTGGCTGCGTGGATGTAAGGCACAAGAGCGCTTGATGAGAGCTTGCACGCGCGAATCTCTTTCGGATCACGGACGCGCAATCAGACGATGTTAGGTCAAGCCGGGATTAGACGTTCGCAAGATCGGTTTGGTGAAGACTGCCATACGTATATGAGCGTTTGTTACGAATATTTCCGTGGAGGTTTGGCCGTGGAAAGTTACACAAAGATCGAGGAGGTGTGAGGGAGGGAAGGGAAGGGAGGGAGATAGGGGAAGGGAGAGGAGAGAGAGGTGTGAGGGAGGGAGGGGAAGGGAAGGAGAGATGGGAAAGGAGGAGAGAGAGAGAGAGAGAGAGAGAGAGAGAGAGAGAGAGAGAGAGAGAGAGAGAGAGAGAGAGAGAGAGAGAGAGAGAGAGAGAGAGAGAGAGAGAAAGGAATGTTTTGCGCCGGGTGTCGTAATCCTGTCAGCGTCACCAGCATTGCCACCCCGCCTGCTGCCACCACTCGAAAAAAAAAACCTTTGCCACAAGCACTTCTTCCTGCTCCAGAGAAGAACAATATGCACCCATATAAGGCCGGCGTCTTCCATTTTAGAATCGTATTTGGTTCATTCAAGAGCTTAATGTGGAACCGCAAGAAAAAAAAGTGTGACAGGAACCTCGCACTCCGTTCCCAGTGACCCAGAGGGGAGGATGAGTACCCGGGAAGGGAGGGGAGTGTGTGTGGTGGGGGGGAGGGGAGGGGGTTGTAGGTTAAGGGCGCAGGGAAGGCAAACAGGAAGGAGAGTAGGATGAGGAAGACATAATGTAGAACACGTATATGTATGTAGATGTATGTTCGTCTATGCTGAGAGATTGATAGATGGACAGATAGAGATGGATAGAGAAAGATAGATAGATAGATAGATAGAGAGAGAGAGAGAGAGGGAGAGGGAGAGGGAGAGATAGAGATAGAGATAGAGATAGAGATAGAGAGAGAGGGAGAGAGAGAGGGAGAGAGAGAGAGAGAGAGAGAGAGAGAGAGAGAGAGAGAGAGAGAGGGAGAGGGAGAGGGAGAGGGAGAGGGAGAGGGAGAGGGAGAGATAGAGAGAGAGAGAGACTGAGAATTTAACGAATTAAGAAACTTAAAAAGCGACCATAGATGAACAAACAATTCGATAAACAAACCACACCCACCCTAGAAGAACCCGCCCCCCCCCCAAAAAAAAAAACACGCACACACACACAAAAAAGAGACGGACGAAGAAAGACAGAAAAGGGTAAAAATCAACACACAAGACCTGAGTCACTCTGGCGGTATTTGGCATCAACGCCAAGGTCCTCAGCGCGACGTGGCAACTCACCCTCACTGACCCTCCGCACACGAACATTGGGGACGGGAAAGTAGACATGGGAAGAAGGTGGGAAAGAGAGGGGGAAGGGGGGGGAGGGGGGAAACGAGCGTAAACCAGACGGGAAAGTAGACACGAGGGGGGGGGGGGGGAGTAAATCAGCGATTTAAATAGGAATGACTTTTTTATTTTTGAGTTTGTATATTTTTTAAAGTTGCGAGGGTATGTAATCGTGTACACAGAGAAATAAACACAGGCAGGTGGACAAATCACACACACACGTATATATGTATGTATGTACGTGTTTATATATATATATATATATATATATATATATATATATATATATATATATATATATATGTGTGTGTGTGTGTGTGTGTGTGTGTGTGTGTGTGTATATATATATATATATATATATATATATATATATATATATATATATATATATATATATATATAAATATATACACGAGTATATATATAGGCAGTGAGAGAGAGGAAGAGAGAGAGAGAGAGAGAGAGAGAGAGAGAGAGAGAGAGAGAGAGAGAGAGAGAGAGAGAGAGAGAGAGAGAGAGAGAGAGAGAGAGAGAGAGAGAGAGAATATATATATATATATATATATATATATATATATATATATATATATATATACACACACACACACACACACAGAATGCTGATTTGATTTGATCCAAAGGAGTCTTTAACCTGCTAATTGATCTTCCAACTTGATAAAAAAAAAACATTACTGACCCAGGATTTCACACTCTTATAGATCCAATATCTAGATAGTTAGATAGAGTGATCGAACGACAAACAGACGCATGCATACATGTATATATATATATATATATACATATATATATATATATATATATATATATATATATATATATATATATATATACACACACACACATTTGTGTGTGTGTGTTTGTGTGTGTTTGTGCGTTTGATTGTGCGTGTGTGTATATGTATATGTATATATATATATATATATATATATATATATATATATATATATATATATATATATATATATGTATACACATACGTGTATATATATAGATAGACAGATACATTGATAGATATATAGAGATAGATAAATAAAGAAGTGGACATTCAGATAGATAGATAGAGAAATATATAAACAAAAAGGTAGATAGGTAGACATAAATAGATAGACAAATATAGATAAATGTATATACACGGCAGACAGACAGACAGACAGACAGAGCGCGAGCCCGAGGGCGCTGGCGTTTCGCAGCACCTCCTCTCCCTCACGCATCCCCCGAGTTCCTTCGTCATTAGCCTCCCAAACGCGATTACAGGAGCGAGATGAGGCGCTGGCGACGGTGCTGCTGCTGCTGCTGTGGAAGACGGGGATTTTGAAGGGCATCTCCCGTCTCTGGGTCATGTTTAAGTGGTGTGAGGGGGAGGGTTTTTTTTTGTTTATTTGTGAAAAGTCGTCACGGGGAGGGGAGGGGAGGGGTCCACGAGGTGTATCGCGGTTAGGAGAGAAAGCAAATTCACTGGGATTTTTTCCTTCCGTGTGAATGACTTCGTAATAAGATCAGGACTGAGAGCTCTGGTACTCTCGAATGACGTCATATTTGAGACGTATTTGAAGGGATGATGGCATTCGATTTTAAGCGTTGTGAGCAGTCTTGAAGTTTTGATTTCTTTTTTATTTTAAACTTTATCTGTCGGCCATCTTTTTCGTTCGCGTGGCATGCTGTTGCTAGGATGTGGTATATTTCCTATATTTCCCCATGTAAGGCAAAGCTTTCGGTTAAGAAAATGACATTTCATCAGCATTTTACGGCTAATTATACACTGTTTTGTGTGACACTGAACATATATCATAACTTTCCTTTTACATTTCAAGGGTTATGAGCAATATCTATATATACAGAAAATTCATGATGCGTCTGAAAACAAGAAAAGATTGCATTAGATCAGACAAAGTTTACGCGACGTCTGACATGACAGAAAGTTAGGAACTTCCCAAAGAAGTTGTGTTCTGCCACGCCCTGTGCAGAGGCGCGGCCGGGGACGACCCCTCGGCCTGACAGCAGAGGAGGTTCTACGGGAGGTCACGCCATGAGGCACCTTTGTCTCTGGCGAAGAGTATCTATGAGGTGAAAAAAGTGGCATTTTAACCGTCGAAGTTTCTTGTACGTAAAATTTTAAGAAGTCTAGAACACATACACATGTTCGAGCGGGTACATACGAATGCATACACCGTAATCACATATCCGCGTTGTGCAAATGGCCTCAAAATGCCTCCCCATCCCCACGGCATAGCGACCAGGAGGCCATCGATTTGCAGGCTTACCCAGCGCCAGGCATAATGGCCACATGACGCTCCTTCCTCGCTTTTCTCTCCATTGTTCTTGTGTCCTTCCTCCCTCTCCCTCAGACTCCACCGCCCCGGAGCCGTCGGGGAAAAGCCAAACGAAAGGGACTTAGGAAACAAAAGATTGTAGGAAGGGAAAAGGAAGGAGAAGACACACGCACACTCTCCTGGAGGCTGAAGAGATGGTTGTGTAATAGCACTGCGGACAAGAATAGCAACGTGACATTCGGGAGGCATTGATAGTCCCGCGCGGAATTTATTGGTGACGGGATGCGTGACGAATAGCGTTGCCCGGGAGAGAGAGGGGGGCGGGTCGGGGGGGGGGGGGGGGGTCGAAAGCGAGGCCTAAGTGGGAGCCCGGAGGGTAATACTGGTGTAATGATGAATATAAATAATCAAATGAATAAATAGATATATATGTACACATACACACATATGCACATATATGTATGTGTATACATACATATATATATATATATATATATATATATATATATATATATATATATATATATATATATATATATATGTACACACACATATATATGTATGCATACATACATATATATACACATATATATACATATACGCATATATATTTATTTCTTTATATATGTGTGTGTATGCATGTATGCATATGTACATATTAATTCATCTGATTGTTTTAATCTGAAATAACGGTGACATTTCAATTTACATTTGTCGATCACCTATGCACCGTTTTTAAGGTGAACAACTGAACACCCTTGAGGAAAACAGATATTTGTAACTAAAGCTGTGGATAAACTACACTACAGGCATTCACTAGCGATTTCATTCCACTTTGTACCTGTGTTCATATCATCAAAGTCAGATTCATTTATGGGTATTTCTGGTCAAAGAGATTCTGACAGGTCATGAACCCAACTGACTGAACGATACAGCCTTTATTGAACGCCAAAAGACATGATACCTGGAGGAGGAACAACTCTCGCTTTTGTACATATGGCTAAAGAAGCGAGCAATGCCCACCCATGGGACTTGTTCCTCCTTCTTGTGCTTTATTTATAAGGCTTGGGTTTTCTGGCGTTCGTGTACGGCGGAGGCATCACAGGTGGCGATTTGGTGGCTTTAAATCCTCCTCACTAATTAGACTAAATAAGAGCATCACTTACAGACATACTGTGTTTGTTTGTTCCTGTGTGTTTGTTTGTGGTGAATAGGTGGCTTTAAATCCTACTCACTAGTTAGACTAAATAAAAGCATCGCATACATACATACATTGTGTTTGTTTGTGGCGAATAGGTGGCTTTAAATCCTTTTCACTAGTTGGACTAAATAAAAGCATCACATACAGACATACTGTGTGTTTGTTTGTTCCTGTGTGTTTGTTTGTGGCGAATAGGTGGCTTTAAATCCTTTTCACTAGTTGGACTAAATAAAAGCATCGCATACAGACATACTGTGTGTTTATTTGTCTGTTTCTGTGTGTGTGTGTGTGTGCTTGCATGTGCGTGTGTGAATATGCGTCTGTGTATTCATGCGATACTAACTAACAACTTCTGAACGCTTTCGGTTGATAAGTTCGCTCAACCTCACGAAGCCAGTGAGAGTACAACTCGCGCGACGCCGACGGAGGTAATTCACACAATTCACAAACGTCATGCGAGGCGAGGGAAGTAAACAGGACTTACGTCAGTGCTTATGTTGGTGAAGGTCACATACGCCAGTGGCAAGGTGGACAAAGGTCAAACACGCGAAGGGCAGGAGAGAAAAAAGTCCACAGAAGGTAGAGTCAATGGAGGCCAAGTTTCTTCAAATGAGCTACGGCATTTTGATCGCTGTTCTGATCGATTTCAAAATCAACTGCAGGAGGACCACCACTTGCAAATGGCTCTGAAATGTTCCGCTATTTTACTAGACAATTTCTGAGATTTTTTCTTCTTTGATTTTTTTTCTCTCTCTTCTTTTTACTTATTCCCTTTCTCTTTCCGTTTGTTTCCAGTTCCTCCTCCCCGCCCCTCGCTCTGAACCTATATTTCTGTCTCTATCTCTCTCTGCATCATTCCCTCTCCCTCTTCCTGCCTTTGATTTTTCTTTTGCATTCTCTTGTGTATGCCTGTCTATTTCTCTCTGCCCCCCCCCCCCTTTGCACCCTCTCTCATTTTCTCTTCATTTCCTCCTCCTCTACTCTTTCTTCTTACCCATCTCTCTCTCTCCCTCTTTCTCTGTATATATCCGTCACTCTCCATCTCTTCTCCCTTTCCCTATTCCTCTCTTTCTCCCTTTTTCCTGTCCTTTCCCCTCTTCTCTCTCTCTTACAGTAAAGGAACTGCAATTCTGGCAAAACAGGTGCTTCTGACAGCGAGGTCACTCTCCCTCTCTCAGGAAAGGTCAGAGGTCAGGCGCTGCAGGGAAAAGCTTTGAGAAGATATTTATCCACATAAATCATTGCACATCAACATCAGAATTATACCTGCAGAACGTCAGCTATTTATGTTTCTATTTATATAAACATCATAATACAATGAACTCGGCTAATCAGTGGCAGACACATTCGTATCTATTGCAACGAATAACAATAGGCGCAGAAAGTGAATATAATATCCAAATTGATAATATGATGACGAGAAAAGAGAAAAGCTTGACAAGTTGAAAAATAAGTGTGATCCCAAATCAGCGAAAATAAAATCATAATTTCGTAAATGGCGGAAAACACAAAGGGAACAATAATAAAAAAAGAATAATTATATAAAGGATATCAAAGGCAACGTACGCACGTTGGGGCTTCAATCTTCCCTTCCCTCTCATCAACAATAACGATAAAGTGATAATATGATGACAATTATTCATGAAACAAACAAACAAGCAAATAAACAAGCAGCAAAAATACCAAAGAGAAAGGCGTCTTTGCGGTAATGAAATGCCAGGGCCATACGCACGCATTAGCACGTACGCAGGATGCCACGCACACACAAGCTCACATTGATGCAAATATGGAGAGATTTACCAACAGACAGACAAATATGCAAGGAGGCTAATAGATAAGCAAACAGATGGACGAACGGACAGATACAGGTTGTCATACGCGGAGTTAAAAGCATATAAACGGACGAATATGGATAAAAAAAGGTGAACAAACGCGGTTCAGAAACTCACGGAAATGACGTTACAAGCCATAAAATAAAACCCAGAGAGACTTCCGTTGAAGCTTCGCGTGGAACAACAAGCTGGACGGAGGGAACTCTATTGGGAATCACACGCGATCGATCCGAGTGAAGAGGAGAAGATATGAACAAAAGCGGAAGAAGTGAATTTGCAGCTAAAGAAAAATACTAAGACACAAGTAAAGAGAAGACGAAGATAAATACTAAGACACAAGTAAAGAGAAGACGAAGATAAATACTAAGACACAAGTAAAGAGAAGACGAAGATGAATACTAAGACACAAGTAAAGAGAAGACGAAGATAAATACTACGACACAAGTAAAGAGAAGACGAAGATAAATACTAAGACACAAGTAAAGAGAAGATGAAGATAAATACTAAGACACAAGTAAAGAGAAGGGAAGATAAATACTAAGACACAAGTAAAGAGAAGACGAAGATAAATACTAAGACACAAGTAAAGAGAAGACGAAGATAAATACTAAGACACAAGTAAAGAGAAGACGAAGATAAATACTAAGACACAAGTAAAGAGAAGACGAAGATAAATACTAAGACACAAGTAAAGAGAAGACGAAGATAAATACTAAGACACAAGTAAAGAGAAGACGAAGATAAATACTAAGACACAAGTAAAGAGAAGACGAAGATAAATACTAAGACACAAGTAAAGAGAAGACGAAGAAAAATACTAAGACACAAGTAAAGAGAAGACGAAGATAAATACTAAGACACAAGTAAAGAGAAGACGAAGATAAATACTAAGACACAAGTAAAGAGAAGACGAAGATAAATACTAAGACACAAGTAAAGAGCAGACGGAGATACATGGCAAGGAATAATATAACTATTATCACTACAATCACGATCAAAACGTGGTAATATAATAACACGAACGCGCAGAAAGCTGTTCGAACGCCAGCCTACTATAGTGCGTGTACTTGCCTCAGGCTGGAACAACTAAAATGGCTTTTGTTTCAAAATATCAGTCAGTCTGTTCTCTTTCTTGAGTAACTTCTGAATCGCTGACATGCGGCGAGTGCAATTCGTTTCGAGGCGTGTGCGTGTGGGAGGGCGCGAGGGCGTGTGGGCGCGTGTGTATACGGGCGCCTCACGTGTTGTTGACATCGAAATGACTTTCCTCTCCCTCGCTCTTACCTTACTCTCCGTCCGCTGTTGTTTTGTATTTGTGTAACCTCTGGTGTGTTTGCCGGCTTTTCCTCCTGCCTGTGTTTACCTTTCTTTGTCCTCGGAGCCCGTGGGTGTCGGAGGCGGTTTGGCTACGTTGACATCAGTGATCAAGATTGCTTTTAATCA
>NC_091581.1:7439777-7444777 GCF_042767895.1 Penaeus vannamei
CACACACACACACACACACACACACACACACACACACACACACACACACACACACACACGACCGCCGCAGCGCACAGGCAAGAGATTCGGTGGAGGTCACCGACGGGAAGTCCCCGAGGTCAGCTGAGAGCCGTCGGCATGTGGGGAAGTAGTGGAAGGGGAGGGGAGGAAAGGGGATAGGTGGGGAGGGGAGGGGAGGAGAGGGCAGTTAAAGGGAAGGGAGAAGGATAAGAGGGGAGAGGGAGGGGAGGAGGTGATATGAGGTGGGGTGAGGGGAGCTTAGGGAAGGGGAAGCGAAGTAAGGGAAAGGGAGAAGAATGAGAGGGGGAGAGGGGAGGGGAGGTTAGGTTAGGTAAGGGGAGGCGAAGTAAGGGAAAGCGAGAGGGATGAGAGGAGAGGGGAGAGGAGGGAGGGGAAGAAAAAAAGGTGTCATCCCGCGGTCGGTATCTCGACGTCCGCCAGCTGGAATACCGCAACCGAGCCGCCATAACCGAGCGTGGATCTCGTCGCCCCGCCGCCCATCCCTCTCTCGCGCCGCCCCGACCCTGACGCAGGAGACCCGAGGGCGCAGGTAGGGGTCACGGTCACCAGGTGTGTGAAGGAGAGCAGGTGTCGCGGCGCAGGTACTTCTCACGGGGCGGGGCAAGTGAATCTGTTGACGGGGGTTCAGTCGAGTGAATCTGCGGAGTGGTTGAGTCGGCTCACATAACGGGAGTCGAGTCAGTCAACAAAATAGAGTCAGCGAGATCAGGCGATTAGAGTCAGTTAACGAGAAAGGCTAGTAGAGTCACTGACAAGCCGGTCAACAAAACCGGTCAGCGGAGATAGTCATCGAGGCCAACATGACCCGAAAGTCGAGTCGGTCAACGAGGCCGGCGATTCGAGTCAGTCAGCAAAATAGAGTCAACGAGATCGGGCGATTAGTCAGTTAACAAAACCAGCGCGTAAAGTCAGTCAGCGAGGTCAGCCAGTAGAGTTTATCAGCGCAGAGGCTACGATGAGTTTTTGTTTCGACTGAATGGCCTCGGCACGGCGCATCAACGACGAACAAGGGCAGCGCAGGTCTCCAAAAAGCCGACGTCGAAGAGCAGTTCCAATTCTAAGGGTCAGAGGAGGTCAAGGACGAGACTTCCTGACACCAAATCAAGCTCCAGAAAGTGGTCTGGGACTGCACAGAGGCCATAGACCAAAAGAATCTGATTACAGGCTCGTGGTGAAACAAAAGTAAATAGAAATCAAAAACAAAACAAACAAAACAAAAAACACAAACCAATATCTATATCAGGACCGGAAACAACCACAATCATAGGCAAAACAACAAAAAACTCACTCCACACGATGATATACAGAAGATAACGAAGTGTAGCAAAATAACTTCCACATACAAAGGCTGAGACGTACACCGTAACCTCCTAACTTCACGGCACTTAAAACCATAGTAATGTATCTCTCCACACTGCGATAACCCGCGATAACGAAGGCCTGGGGGGGTCAACGTTCCCTCAAACTTCAAAACTTCATCCTCTCGACCCGCTTGCTGTTCCTGAGTCCACGAAACATCTACAACAGCCAACAAAGGACTCAGGGTTAGTGTCCCCACGAGCCGTATTCCATTTACCTGGCCGGGGGTTCTTTAATGACCCTGGCCGACCTTGTGGCCCTGACGAGTTCGAGGCTACCTAGGTGCCCGAGAGGCCTAAGGAAGTACACAAAGACACTCACTCGTTCGCTCACTCACTCACTTACTCACACACACACACACACACAAACACACACTCCACACACACACACACACGAACATACACTCCACACACGAACACACTCCACACACACACACACACACACACACACACACACACACACACACACTCCACACACGCTCACTCCACTCACACACACGCTAATACAAACCAACAAACAATCAAACGAATACACACGAACACAAAATGTAAATTCCGAACTGTACACAGACACACTCCGGTGATCATGTAATTCCACCGTCATGTACTCGCATGTTAACTTATAACACCGACCACGCGATGCTGTCACTCCTGTCAGTCTGCCGCAACCGCGCTATCCATAACGCATCATCAACAAACCGGGAATAAGTTACAACACCATCATATAATGGCGTCTTATTTCGTTACGTTACCTACGGCACTTGTTTATAAATACAATAAGTGTATGATGCATTGCGTGCTGCTTTTTATTGTGTTTTCTAAGAGGCTTTGATACTTTTTTTTTTTTTTTTTAAGACGCGAACAATATCGAATAGACGAGATGGAATGCATTTACGCTTCTGCTTATAATTCCAGACGTATTGCGAATATTTTCCCTGGTGAGCTAAAATATGTAGAGATAGGAAAGGCCTCGATTTAAGTTCCTAAAGGCTATATATATATATATATATATATATATATATATATATATATATATATATATATATATATATATATATATATATATATTATTATTTTTTTAATTTTTTTATATATTCTTATTTTCTTTTCTTTTCTTTTTCTTTCTTATTTTTCTTTTCTTTTCTTTTTCTTTCTTATTTTTCTTTTCTTTTCTTTTTCTTTCTTATTTTTCTTTTCTTTTCTTTTTTTCTTCTTCTTCTTCTTTGTTTCGTGAAAAAAGCGTTTTTATAAACATAATATGACTTCCTGGGCTCCTTGTGGGTCTCCAAGGTTTCTCCGCTCACAGGTAATGACAATGTATATAAATGAAAAGGCTGAATTAGCAGAACCCTGGTTGAATCAAAGGGTAAATCAGCATGACACTAAATTATCACCTTCACCAAAAAATAAATAACCGAATACAGGAAAACAGCGTACCGACATCTATTCATGAGTCCGTGAGTACTCAAAAGATACTCACAATCTAATGGCGGAGGGATGACCAACAGCCCTAGGCCTATCCTAGCCAAGGCTCTGTCCTCTTTCTTCTGACAAAGAACACATTTTATTTTATTTTCTTTGTCCTACTACAGGGAGGCAGAGGTTCATCGGGATGTGCTCCATAATGTTATTTCTGTTATCCGTACATCGTGAGGCAGATTTCCTTCGTTCCTGAAGTGATGGCGGGGTTATATATTTTTTTACATAGATCTCTGAGTGGATTTTTTGTATAGATTACTTCCTGGGCTCGCTAGGCAAAAAAAAAAAAAAAAAAAGTACTCGCATATATGTAATGTACTAAAAAAAATGTACTCGCATACTCGCCCCCCCCAAAAAAAAAAAAATATATATATATATACATACTCGCATATATATACATATCTCACTTTACCACGCGAGAAAATGCTTTCATAATGCCAGTGGTTGACACAAATCCGCAGGATGTACAACAGGGACCGTGTCACAGGCTGTAGCTCGGAACAAAGCGGCAACGTTTAACAGGAAGAAGTCTCCGCTTTGTCTTAGCCTCGTCAGATAGTTTCTAAGACGCGGGATGACTTGTGTCTGCGTAAGACGAGTGCAACGCTCCGCCATGCCCAGCAGCGAGCGTAACTTCATGAATACTGCAGAGGACGTGCGATAAATCAGTGAGGACGCGTCGGCTGTAAATGTGTCGACTCATGGCCTGGTTTCGGGCTGGACACTCGCGCAGACCGGTCCGAGCTGGTATGAGACTGATTGCATTTTACAGTCACATTATCTTGCATATGCAATACAAAATCAACGAAGTGGTTATAAAAAAATAAAAGCGCTGGGACGGAAAAAAGGTAAAAAAAAAACACAATGTTAGGAAATGCTACAATGACAATGAATTTGTGATACGAAGTTGAATAGACACAGTCGGCAAATTGTCTTAAGCCAGCGTTCAAGATACATGAAAACATCACGAAGAAAACTTTTCAACTTTTCATTTCGGGAGGAAGAAGAAAGGGGGGTGGGGGAGGGGGAGGGGGTGGAAGGGACGGAAGGAAGGGCGGGGATAACTGCGTTGCTGTTAGCGTCATTAGGGTCGACTTTCAAGGCTTTCGCCATCGGAGGATCAACTTTCGCCCCCCCCCTCCCTCCTCCATCTCTCCACGCAATGCGAATCCTCCCGCTAAAGACTCCGGAATCGCAAGCTAATTAGTCCGAAGACAGCTGCTCCGGTTAAGCCAGGGCAACGTAGCGAACCGGAACGAAAACTCGCGACGGAAACGGAGAGAGAAGCCCCTCTGACTAGCGCACAATACGCCAGGTCGAGGACTGCGTTGCCGTTCACAGCGAAGGCAAGGATCGACGCCGATGATATAAAGATTAAAAGAGAGATTATAAAAAGGAGAGAGAGAGAGAGAGAGAGAGAGAGAGAGAGAGAGAGAGAGAGAGAGAGAGAGAGAGAGAGAGAGAGAGAGAGAGATTCGAGAGAGAGAAAGGAGAGAGAGATAGAATGGACCTAGAGGAAGAGAGAGAGAGAAAAGGAGAAGAGGAGAGAGAGAGAGAGAGAGAGAGAGAGAGAGAGAGAGAGAGAGAGAGAGAAAGAGAGAGAGAGAGAGAGAGAGAGAGAGAGAGAGAGAGAGAGAGAGAAGAGAGAGAGAGAGAGAGAGAGAGAAAGAGAGAGAGAGAGAGAGAGAGAGAGAAAGGAGAGAGAGAGAGAAAGGAGAGAGAGAAGGGAGAAAGAGAGAAAGGAGAGGAAGAGAGAGAGAAAGAAAGGAGAGGAAGAGAGAGAGAGAGAAAGGAGAGGAAGAGAGAGAGAGAGAAATTAGTGAGAGAGAGAGAGAAAGGAGTGAGAGAGAGAGAGAAAGGAGTGAGAGAGAGAGAGAGAGAGAGAGAGAGAGAGAGAGAGAGAGAGAGAAGAGAGAGAGAGAGAGAGAGAGAGAGAGAGAGAGAGAGAGAGAGAGAGAGAGAGAGAGAGAGAGAGAGAGAGAGAAGAGAGAGAGAGAGAGAGAGAGAGAGAGAGAGAGAGAGAGAGAGAGAGAGAGAGAGAGAGAGAGAGAGAGAGAGAGAGAGAGAGAGAGAGAGAGAGAGAGAGAGAGAGAGAGAGAGAGAGAGAGAGAGAGAGAGAGA
>NC_091581.1:7449777-7452277 GCF_042767895.1 Penaeus vannamei
TGGGCGCGAATGACTGTTATTTTGGTAAAGAACGAGAACAGCAACTTGACTTCGTGTAACAAATACAGTGACGGGCGTAGTAGCATGATTTATGAAATTATTCAATTAATCGAACGTAACTGATTAGTGACACAATGGAATCAGTGGCCAGAGAGAGCTATTGTAAGGCTTACATAATTAGGAAGAGATTTCTTTATCCCGCATCATACAAAAGAGTGTAAAATACGGATGCTGCAAGGCTGCGGCAACTGACAGTCACTCCGAAGGTCTGCGGCGATTGCAACACCTTTCGCGTCCTTCATGATAATAAAATGCACATCAGTGACGCTTAATTAGTCAATGGTTATGGCGCTACTGATCATTAAGGTCCCAGGACTCGTAACAATGAAGATGCGAACATGTGTCACATCTCATAGTCCACGCGCCGAGTGAAAAGAAAACGAGGATGTGCGGCCACAAAAAAAGCACAAAATACTCGGCAAAAAAAGCGCATCTGTCCATTTCCTGGTTGCGTTTCCTGCTTCCATTGAATGTATTTTACATTTCACCTTACCGACCCATGTAAATGCAAAGTAAAACATGAACGTGTCGTAGCGTAAACATAACAGGTTGTGGAATCAGGCAGGAAATGGGAACTCGGCGACAGGAGACGAAATAGCGAGGGTGGAGGTGGAGCTCTCAGGGTTAGCGAGGGAGACGGGCACGCGCTCACCCTGCCAGTGTTTGTCTTCTTTTCCCTATACGCTGTGCTCTTACATTCTTTGAAAATTAATACGCACAGGAAAGTTAAGTAGTCCTCAAATCGTTTCAGCGTCTCGTATCCAGTACAACGTTACTCATTTCCTCTGAATTCCGAACGTTTGCTTCGCAGTTACGCCTCTCTTGCCCGCATGTCCAGACCACGTGTGAGTTAAATGACAGCCGGAGAGTTGCCAGATACCGCCTTTCTCTACAGTGTTTCACAAACGATGATTTTCACGGATTTTGTATCATTTGCTTTGGGTTTATACATACCAATTCTTACATTACAGTATGGAAATATCGCACTCATTGTAACGTACTTACGTTAAACACCATCACAGTAATTAACGTTTCTGGATTTACGATATTTTTTATATTGGTACAAAACCTCCTGAAAGGGATATACGTTGATTTTCGTATATAATTTAATAATATCCACAGGAAAAAAATAAATTTTGATTTATAAACGCTTGCTCCCTTAGATAATGATATGAGTGTAGACTGGATATTGACAATAACGACAAGAACAACACATGTACAATTTCGCTGTGTTTCGTTTAGTATCTACTTACAAAATAGTCATTATTCACAAACCCCTTTATTTTATAGGAAAGAGTGTAACATACAACTATTAAGCAAAAAGGAAATGTTACAGGAAACGTTATAATAAGTAGCAATAAAATGTTAACTCTTTTAGAGAAATTGGCAACTCTTAGATGGATGACACACTCTACAACCAGACCAACTCGACCCCGTTATAAGGAACGCTCTCTAACCAGACATCAGCTTCTGTAATACTCGCCGGTAAACGGAACCATTTGGATATGGTTTAATGTTTCTTCTCTAATTAGTTTTTTAGTCTTGTCGTTTAATATCCGTGAAGATTAGCTCTCAAAGATAAAGGGAGTTGAAGCTAATGTTAACACGACATGACAAGCTGTTGGCCAAGGACCATCACCGTTGGAAAACTCGAGCCAGGAGTTAATACAGGGAATAAGCTTGTATGTGAATTTGAGATAATTGACCTAGCTGCATAATGCCTTTGAAGATCTCTATGCCATGGCCATGTACAGTGCTCAGAAAGTGGTCAGTATGAATATCTTTAACACAAGTTAACGTGAAGTCAGTTAAGAATGACTATATGAGTTTGGAGCGAAGCCAAGCCGTAAATTTAAATTATTTTTTGTCCCATACTAACATAAATCACTATTACTTGATATATTAGATCATCACCTAAGGATATAACATCTTTTAATCGTACCAACCTAAAAGGTATATGTTGATGTTTGGGGAAGGGGGGGGGGGGGTTATAAGCACAGTATGAGTGTTCTTAATTACAGTTTAGTTATTTGTGGTTGTTACTAAACAGAGAAAGTCCTGAACCGCCATTATCGAACCGACCAATAGCAAGGAAAGTGAACCGATAAACACGAAATCCATCGAGTTTCTGCAAATGAGGTCGCTCACTTTGCCAAGGAAAGCAAGGCCGATTACCTTAGTGTCGATAAGGTAAACAACTGAAGGTCGTCGCAATGATAGGCAGACGATTATGATTAAACGGCTGTCAACGAACGCATATTTAATACCAAGTGATTTTGGCTACTTGAAATGCTGCATCGCTACCCTGATGGAATACGTCTAAAATAATGAACATACGAGAAGTCATTTAGCAGAGAAAATGACCTAGAGAAGAAAGGAGGCGCCGATTGTGAATGCAAGTGAATTCGGAAACTGCAAAACCGATCGAGGTTCTACGTGC
>NC_091581.1:7479777-7484777 GCF_042767895.1 Penaeus vannamei
GATATTTATTTGTAATTTGTCAGTAATTGTTAGATATTTGTCAGTAATCCCCCTCTATTCTTATTTTTTTTTGCTTCTTTGGTTCAACTCTTTGGTAATATGAAGGGAAACTGACATCGACTATCATTACACAACATAATTAGTTTTGCGTCGCGTACGAAGGGCTTTGTGACAGAGGGCCTTTAATCTTAGAGGCTGCGACACGGAAGACTTACGATGGGATGCACTGTAGTTTGTCTCACACTCTGACATCCTTTCGCGGCGGCATCACAGAGAGCCAACTCACCGACCCCCGGGACCTCCAGCCTCTCTCCCCCGCTCCTCTCTCTCTGCTCTCTTTTCTTTCGTCTGGCTCTTCTTCCTCTCTCTCTCTCTCTCCTCTCTAGCGTCTGGCTCTTCTTCCTCTCTCTCTCTCTCTCCTCTCTTTCGTCTGGCTCTTCTTCCTCTCTCTATCTCTCTCCTCTCTTTCGTCTGGCTCTTCTTCCTCTTTCTCTCTCTCCTCTCTTTCGTCTGGCTCTTCTTCCTCTCTCTCTCTCTCTCTCCTCTCTTTCGTCTGGCTCTTCTTCCTCTCTCTCTCTCTCTCCTCTCTTTCGTCTGGCTCTTCTTCCTCTCTCTCTCTTCTCTCTTACGTTTCGCGCTTCTTCCTCTCTCTCTCTCTCCTCTCTTTCGTCTGGCTCTTCTTCCTCTCTTTCGTCTGGCTCTTTTTCCTCTCTCTCTCTCCTCTCTTTCGTCTGGCTCTTCTTCCTCTCTCTCTCTCTCCTTTCTTTCGTCTGGCTCTTTTTCCTCTCTCTCTCTCTCCTCTCTGACGTCTGGCTCTTCTTCCTCTCTCTCTCTCCTCTCTTACGTCTGGCTCTTCTTCCTCTCTCTCCTCGCTTCTTCCTCTCTCTCTCTCCTCTCTTACTTCTCGCTCTTCTTCCTCTCTCTCGTCTCTTCTTCCTCTCTCGCTCTCTCTTCCCTCTGCCTCTTCTTCCTCTCTCTCCTCTCTTCCTCTCTCTCTCTCCTCTCTTACGTCTCGCTCTTCTTCCTCCCTCTCCTCTATTCTTCCCCTCTTTTCTCTCCCTGTCTCTGCTTCCGTCTCCGCTCTTCTTACTCTCTCTCTCTCTCTCTCTCCTCTTAAGGCGAAACAACTCTGCTCACTCTTCTTTTTTTCTTCTCTCTCTTTCTTTCTCCCGTCTGGCTCCCCGTCACAGGAAACTAACCAAGTGTGTGTGTATGCATGTATAATATATATATATATATATATATATATATATATATATATATATATATATATATATATATAAATATACACTATAGTATATATATATATATATATATATATATATATATATATATATATATATATATGTATGTATGTATATGTATATATATATATATATATATATATATATATATATATATATATATATATATATATATATATATATATATATGTATATATATATATATATATATATATATATATATATATATATATATATATATATATATATATATATATGTATATGTATATGTATATTTCTTCGTACTTTCTCGAAATTGAATTGGATTCCTGTCTTTTTTATTTTCATTTTTTCCCTCTCTCTCTCTTTGCTATGTTTTATTCATGTGTTTTTCTCCTAATTATTATTGTATCGTATTCTCTCTCTCTCTCCCAGTGCTCATCTCCCTCCCTCTGTCTCGACCTTGATCACAGCCTCATCTGAGTCTCGAGGGCCCAAGACTCCTCACCCGGCAAAATAATATCAAAATGGTAATGAGGAACTCTCTTTCTTACCCCTCCCCCCCAACCCCCCATCGCCCCCTCTATCTCATCTTTACTTCTCCCTTAATCTTCTTCTTGGCTTCCTCCTCCTTCCTCTCCTCTCTGTCTTTCTCCTCCCTTCCACTTCCTTTCCTCCCTACGCCCCGTTCGTCTTCTCTGTTCTCCTTCTTCATTATCCACTTTTTCCTCTCCCTTTTCTCCTCCTTCCTCTTCCTCTCCCTCCACATTTTCCTCCCTATTCTCCCCACTCCCCCAAAACTCCCTCTCGTCCAGTGGTTCTTCCTCTTCCATTCCACCCTCTTTTCCTCGCCACCTCTTCACCTCCTCTTTCTCTTCTGATAACTTTCTCCCGCATTTTCTTCCTCCTAATATTTCCCCTCTTTCCCTACATTTTCCTCGTTCCTGTCTCCCCCTCTTCCCTCCATCCACCACACTTCCTCCTCCCCTCATTCCCCACAAGTACTCCTCCTTTCCTCCGCCTCACTCACCATCTCCCAAGTCTTCACAATTCCTCCTCCCCCGCGTCCCTCCTCTTCCCTCCCCCCTTCCCCCCTCCCCCCATCCAATTCCCCTGTTTCCTCCCACCCCCTCCCCCTCCCCCTCCCCCTCCCCCTCCTCCCCCTCTAGGATATCACAAACAGCTGAATCTCCATGTCAAAGTCTTGCTCCGTGGAAGATAATGAGAGATGCCTCACTCTCCTCACCTTAGCAGAAGGAGGCTTGGGATGAGTAGGGGGGTGGGGGGGTCCAGGGGAGAATCAGGGTCCAGTAAGGGGAGGGTGAAGGGGAAGAGGATCCAGGAAAGGGGTGCGGGGAGGGGTCCAGGGGTGCGGGGGTCCAGGGAGAAGGGGTGCGGGGAGGGGTCCAGGGGAGCGGGGAAGGAGGGTCAGGAGGTGAGGGTGCCTGATCAGGGAGGGTCAGAGGAGGAAGGGTCAGGGGAACCGGGAGTGAGTCCAGTGGGGGAGCGGGGAGGGGAGGGGTCCGGGAAGAGGGGAAGGAGGGTCCAGTGGAAGGGGAGGGGTCGGGGAGCAGGGAGGGGAGGGGTTCCAGTCGAGGGAACGGGAGAGGGTTCCAGGGAGCAGGGAGGGTGGGGTTTCAGGGGAACGGGGAGGGGTCCATGGGGGAAGGGAGGGTGGGTCCAACAGGGAGCGGGGAGGAGGTCCAGGGAAGATCCAGGGGTAGCGGGGAGGGGGTCCAGAGAGAGGGGTCTAGGGTGTGGGGATAGGGACAGGGGTTAGGGAACGGGGAAAAAGTGCAGTGATAAAAAGAGAGGTGAGAAGTTGGAAGAGAATAAGAGAGGACATGGCAGTGATCTAGGGGGGGTGAAGGGGGGAGACCCAGGTGTACGGCACAAACACGCACGCGCGCGTAATGTATGTGATCATACTTTTAAGGCATAGTTTTACATTCATACCCACACACACACACACACACACACACACACACACACACACACACACACACACACACACACACACACACACACACACACACACACACACACACACACGTACACACACATATATATAGTGAGTGAGAGTGAGAGAGAGAGAGAGAGAGAGAGAGAGAGAGAGAGAGAGAGAGAGAGAGAGAGAGAGCGAGACATAGAGCGAGACATAGAGAGAGAGAGAGAGACATAGAGAGAGAGAGAGAGAGAGAGAGAGAGAGAGAGAGAGAGAGAGAGAGAGAGAGAGAGAGACATAGAGCAGAGACATAGAGAGAGAGAGAGAGAGAGAGAGAGAGAGAGAGAGAGAGAGAGAGAGAGAGAGAGAGAGAGAGAGAGAGAGAGAGAGAGAGAGAGAGAGAGTGAGTGGCGAGACAAAGAGAGAGAGAGAGAGAGAGAGAGAGAGAGAGAGAGAGAGAGAGAGAGAGAGAGAGAGAGAGAGAGAGAGAGAGAGAGAGAGAGAGAGAGAGAGAGAGAGTGAGTGGGCGGGAGGGAATGAGAGAGAGACCGAGAGAGAGAGAGAGACCGAGAGAGAGAGAGAGACCGAGAGAGAGAGAGAGAGAGAGAGAGAGAGAGAGAGAGAGAGAGAGAGAGAGAGAAGGCGGACGCCAGACAGACAGACAGACATACACAGAGGCAGAAACAGACACAGGCGTGCGTTTCTCTCGCGCCCTCTCTCTCTCTCTCTCTCTCCCAGAGACAGAAGGCGAAAGGGACAAAGAAAGAGAGACAGACGGAAAAGCAAGAAGGGACGACGATCCCAAGAGGAGAGAGAGAAATGGCTTTGATCCTCTTACTAACATCACCTTAAGATGTTGGGGAGTTTTCCAGTGGAGTGAGAGTCCGCAGGGATGGAGGAGTGATGAAAGAGGGAGAGGAGATTGAAGATGGTGAAGTGAATCACAAGAAACAGAGAAGAGGGAAGGGTTAAGATTGCCAGAAAGAGAGGGAAATGGTCCAAAAAAAATAAGCGAATCGATAGAGTGGGAAGATGAAAGGAATGGAAAAAAGTTACACGTTACTGAAAAGGTTGTGTGGGTTCTGGCAGACGTGTGGGTGGGAGATGTGGAAGGCGGTGTCAAGGAAGTCCGGAGAAAGGTGGGTGGGTTGAGTGGAGGGAGGGAGGAATAGGAGGGGGGAAGGGAGGGAGAGATAGGAAGGGGGAAGGTAGGGAGGGCGGTGCAGGAGGGGGGAGAAGGGAGGGACCGCCTCACACACAGTCGGTTGGAAGGCATTTCTCAGCTCTCTCTATCTTATTTCCCCCAAATAGTATCGCAAAAATGCATTTTTTCGCGGATGAACATTCAGAAGACGGACATAGCACCAACATCGAGAAATACGTAGACACAGATACACGGAAACATTCGTATATTCGCGTACGTATGGGCAGCTGTGGATGTGAGTGCGTTTATACATGCTCATATTCACGAAGGCTCGTCAGCATGTCTCAGGGGGCAAGAAAGAGACATGCAGATGGGTATAGTAGATAGGATCACACAGCAACCGACAGACGAACACTTGAGACAGGCCGACAGCGTCTTTGGCCCGAATGAAGAGGCTACGTTCCCTTATCCGAAGCAGAAAAAGGGAGGGATCTTCACAGTGACGATCGCAGATTAAAGAGGCAAGGGAATCGTGTCTTTGTGTCTGTCTGTATTTCAGTTTGTCTGCCTGTCTTCTTGGGTTTGTATAGGTGTCTATTGTACTGTCTGCTTGTCTGGATGTATGTTTGTCTGTCTGTCCCGTTCGTGTGTTTGACGTTCTCTCTCTCTCTCTCTCTCTCTCTCTCTC
>NC_091581.1:7486773-7496773 GCF_042767895.1 Penaeus vannamei
CTCCCTTCTCTTCGCCTCAAGCTTCTCTTCTTCCTCCCCCTTCCTACCCTCTCCTGTTGTTGGACGACTAAATACATCATGTTTTAAAGGCCAACCTATAAATCACCTTCGTTAACGGGAATGGCGTTGTAATAGCCCAGTTACACGCGTGCTCGAGGCCGCCGTTTCCACGCGTAAGGTCACCCGATGTCAGTCTCTGTGTGCGTTGACTTCCTTCCTTTTTTTCTAGATATAATTAGTATAGCTAGGGAGGGAGGGAGAAAGGATGGGAAGAAGGAAGGAAGGAAGGGTGGGTGGGTGGATGGATGGGTGGAAGAAGGGAAGGGAAGAAGGGTGGAAGGATGGAGCAAGCTGTTGAACACTGCTTGCTCCAGAATCCTTTCCCAACCAAAAATATACACGATAGATGTAACTTTTGTATCAATCCCATAAACACTTTTATTGGTGTGGTATGGGAAACGGGACAGGCAGGCCAAGTGAGGGCAGAGTCAGGTCTTGACAGATTTGTATATCTTGTAAGATCGATAAAGTCATAGCCACGGTATATGAACTTTATGGACACATCCGTAGTACAGTCAGGTTTCATGTAGAGATAATTAGTATGGTAAACAATGTATCTAGGACTTTACAGAACTATAAATTGGTTCCATGGTTCGTACTCAGGTACAATCCAGAAAAAAATGTTTTTTTCAACCAGATCATGAATGAAGTCTGCTCTCTGTTCACATTGCCAGAGAATCTTAGCAGATCCTCTTTACAACAAAAACTTTCTTTTACACGTCAGTCCTGCAGTGGAGAAACTCGCACTGGCCGCAGGTATTTGAGTATCGCGACGCTTTGATTAGATATGATAACAGGTAATCTTTAAACTTGTTGGAACGAGTGCGTTACGTCAGAGAGGGCGGCCACCGTGAGCAAAGTGGATGGTAGTTTGGGCTGATTGCAGAGGACCTCACTATACACACTGCCCCATCTTGTGTACAATGAATGCAGACACGTGTGTGTATACGTGAGGGAAGAAGGAAAATGGGAGGAAAAAAGTATGAGACAAAGAGAATAAATGAAAAGGCAAAACAGTTAAAAAGAAAACATAATGTAGCCTACGGGAAGATCAAATGATAGCCAGGGTCAAGAAAGTAAAAGTCTGAAAAAAAGAAAAAAAAGTGACCTGATAATTGAACGAAAAGGAGAAGAGAGATCCATTTACATTTGACATAATGAGAGAAATATGTTCACAGTATTTTGAATGTTGGAATATGGAACTCTCAAGATTGCTCCCTTCTCTTCGCCTTAGCTTCTCTTCTTCCTCCCCTTCCCGTTCGCTACATTCATCATAAACCAGGTTTCAAGTCCTAGTCGCCAGCCACTGACCATCCTCGTCACATCGAGGTCCTCCTCCGTGTTTCCCTCTCAAAGACCACCTTCACCCTGCTCGTCTGGCCGGACTGAGTATTAAATCTTAGTAGTGGCATCCAAGAGGAAATCACTGCATGTGCCCTCTTAGCAAATTATTTCCTCACTTGTAACCAAAGTAGATTTTCACCAGTTCAAGGGCAACCGTTACCTGGAGCAGAATCTGAATATTTCCGTTTCTATTTTTGCTTTCTTCGTAAATGCTGAAAATCCCACTATGTCAGTGTACTGGTATAATTACTAAATAACAGGTCTAGACTCGTTTCCTTTGCACCTACTTGTTATATGGTCAGTTACCTAGATCGGCTGCCACGTTGTAGGGAACAAATAAAAACCTGAGCAACGATAAGAAAAGGATTTGCAGGGTTAAGGGGCATTAAATCCCCTTTCTTACCGTCGTTCGAACCCTTTTTAATCGTTTTCGTTAAAAAAGGACATGAATTCATGATTATTTGCGCGTCCGGACTTGCGGTAGGAAGTCTTCCTTCACTTTATTTTCCACTTTATTGGAGGACATGAGGTGATGAGTCTTATCTCTGTTATCGCGTGAGCTCTGATTAGGACTGCATAACCCTCGGCGACGGGAGGGAAGCCCCGGTCTGCTGGGACTCTTTCTACGCCGACATAATAATCTTTGGTTGTTGGTCTTATTCATTGCTCTATTCCTTTCTCTCCTTCATCATCGCTCTATTCCTTTCTGTCCTTCCTATCATACCTTGAGTTCATCATTATATTACTTTCTCTCCTTCATCATCGTTCTATTCCTTTCTCTCATACCCCAGCCATACCTTAGTTCATCATCTATTCGCTGCCATTCATATCATACCTTGGCTCTTAGCAGCGCATTCACTTCTCTCCTTCATCATCGCTCTATTCCTTTCTCTCCTTCATCGCTCAATTCCTTTCTCTCCTTCATCGCTCTATTCCTTTCTCTCCTTCATCGCTCTATTCCTTTCTCTCCTTCATCGCTCTATTCCTTTCTCTCCTTCCTATCATACCTTGAGTTCATCGCTCTATCCCTTTCTCTCCTTCATCGCTCTGTTCCTTTCTCTCCTTCTTACCATACCCCGACTTCATCGCTATATTCTTTTCTCTCCTTCATCATCGCTATATTCCTTTCTCTCCTTCCTATTATACCTCGACTTCATCGCTCTATTCCTTCCTCTCCTTCCTATCATACCTTGAGTTATAAGCATATGATATCTTATTGATAGAATTGTTGTTACCATTCGGGTGTTGCTTTAGAGGGGATACGTGGTCGCTGCTTCGTTCAATTGAACATGTTCCTTTGTGTCATTTTATCTATCAAGCAATCAGACGCTGTTTATCGTCCTTTACTTATATTCCCGTCTTCCTGAATTTGTCTTTGGTGTGTGTAGATTCACTTGCCATCAGCAGACTGGCATTTGCGGGCATACATTTCTGAACGTAAATTATGAGAAATAAAAGCTTTCTGTATCTTACATATATATATATATATATATATATATATATATATATATATATATATATATATATATATATATATATATATATATATATATATATATATATATATATATATATATATATATGTATGTATGTATGTGTGTGTGTGTGTGTGTGTATGTGTGTGTATGTATGTGTGTGTGTGTGTGTGTGTGTGTGTGTATGTGGATATTATATATATACATATATATGTGTGTGTGTTTGTATGTGGGTATTTATATATATATATATGTGTGTGTGTGTGTGTGTGTGTGTGTGTGTGTGTGTGTGTGTGTGTGTGTGTCTACACATAGACATCCATTACGACCTTTCCCCTACCGCCATCTTGTGCCAGACGGGCATTTCCCTACGTGTGTTTGTGCGTGGGTGGACATTTCCCTTTAAATGGCTTTGTGCAAGCCGGCATTTCCCTTCTCGTGTTATTGCGAGCGGATACTTTACCTACTACTGCTCCGATGCACATTTGCGGCTGGGGAAATATATACGCTTACGTTACTGGATATTTTTCTTTTATATATCACACTTACCTTTCTTCCTCGTTCTCCCTTTCCTGTGGGATAAACTAACTAAAGATATAATCAAACTAATTGATAAGCTTCAACATTAGACGAAAGGTAAGGAAATGTCAGCCTGAAAAGGGACATCTGTAGGGAAGTATCCGCCTGCTAAAACCCGTGAGTAGGGAAATATTCGCTAACGCAGGGGAAGAGTCCGGAAGGGCATGCGTCCGACTTACACACACACACACACACACACACACGCACGCACGCACGCACGCACGCACACACACACACACACACACACACGCACGCACACACACACACACACTATTGTTGTGTGTTTGTGTTAGAAAACCCACGATGCCCAAAGTAGATTTCTTTAAAAAATGTCATAAACTCCTGTATATCTTCGTACATTAATTAGTGTGTGTGTGTGTGTGTTTGTGCGTATGTGTGTGTGTGTGTATGTTTGTGCGTATGTGTATGTATGTTTGTGCATGTGTGTGTGTGTGTGTGTGTGTGCGTATGTGCATGTGTATGTATGTTTGTGAATATCTGTGTGTGTATGTGTGTGTGTTATCGATGTGCGTTTGTGTTTGTTTTAACCAAGGCAGGTTCTGTGGGCCAAAGTAACGCCTATGAGATTTTTACCTCGAGGCCTTCCCGTTATCCTGCTCATTATCGGTTAGGCCTACACGTAATCAGACGCATCCGTAATATACACAAATCCGATTTCTCAATCACATTTTCGACATTATAACTTGTCACTCGGAATGCCCATTTGTCGCATTAGCAACGAAAAGAGGCGACATTAGCTCCCTCACGTCATAGCATCAGAGGCAGTGCTGCTTCGCGACAAATATTTTACGTATTTATCTAGATCAAATAGAAGCATTGGCAACTCACTTTCTAGATCAAATAGAAGCATTGGCAGCTTACTTTCTTTATATGGTGATTGGCATGTTTGAACCTGAGAAGTTTATGTAATTTATGATTGATATATTATGTAATTAATTATGCATTTATGTGGTATATAATCAGATGTATGATTAGAGTAAATTCCCTCTTTAAATGGAAATCGATTGCTAGTATCACCGGTAATTTTAATTTGATTGTCATTACTATACCAAGTCACATCACGTTCAGATCATCGATATTAGAATTGTAGTGAGTCAGTCATGTTATCATACAGTTTCACACTGTGTTTGCCTTTTGAGAGATATCTACCCCTCGCTGTTTATCTTATCTCACGTACCAAAGATATCAGGACACTGGCTGTCACTACCGCCTTCCCACTGTGCGAGTATTTAAAGCAAAATTACGTCGCTGTGTATTTTCTCGGGGAAGGGAAATTCTTTACTATCGTGGGAAACATGTCTAGAGAGAGCATTAATGGGTGTGGTTGCAGACAGGCTTAGGTGCCACGAAACTACAGTTCATGGTGGATTTCAAAATCTCAAACAGTGTGCCTGAATATATGTTTCTTAATATTCACACACACACACATGTATATGAGTGTGTGTATACATATATATATATATATATATATATATATATATATAGAGAGAGAGAGAGAGAGAGAGAGAGAGAGAGAGAGAAAGAAAGAGAGAGAGAGAGACTGTAAACAGATCGATAAATACTACACATATGCAAATACATATGTATAAAAGATTGTGCATCTATCGTAAACTATCAATTTCCAGCTACCTTTGATCGTTGTAGTAAACCATATTGAAACATAAACCCAAGTCCAAACCCACACAAGACACACGTGCACAACGCACACCTGTGCCCAAAAGTGTAATAAAAATGGATCACCTTGAGGCAAGTGTGACCGAGGGTGTACATGTACTCAGTTCCCTCTGCCCCCCCCCCTCCCCTTTCTCTTTACTCCTCTCCTACTCTCACCACCTACCCCTTTACTGCTTCCCCCTCTTCTCTGCCCCCCCCCTTCTCTTTCCCTCAGGTTCCCCCTGTTCTCACCTTTTCTGTACCCACCTCCCACTCTCCACCCCTCCCCATCCCTCCTCTCCACCTCCCCCTTCTCTTTACTCCTCCCCCACCTCTCTCCACTTCACTTTCTTCTCCCCACTTTTTCTCTGTTACACCCTCCCCCTTCTCTTTCCTCCCGGTTCCCCTTCTCTCCACCCCTCCCCTCTCCCTCCTCTCACCCTCCCCACCCTCCCTCCTCTCCACCCCTCCCCCTCCTCTCCACCCCTCCCCCTCCCCCTTCTCTTTACTCCTTCCCCCCTCCCTTCCGCCCTTCCCCCGCTACCCCCTCTCTTGCCCGCCAGCTTTTAAGGGAAAAATCACAACCGATTGCAGAAGTTAAAAGGGACACGAAATGAAGACATGTTGGCGAAGACGCGGCATGAGGTATTGGAAAGGTTATGGGGAAATGAGGAGGACAAGAGGGAGGGGAGGAAGGTGAGGAGCTGAAAGAGGGAGGCTAAAGGGAAGATCAGGGCAGGAGGGTGAAAGAAAAGGGAAGGTGGGACAGGGGAGGAGGAGTAAAAGGGAAAGGAAGGGGAGATGGGGCTGGAAAAAGGAGGGGAGGAAGTAAAGAAAAGGGAAAGGGTGGGACAGAGGAGGGGGCAGAAGAGAGGGAGGGGAGGTGGGCAGGAGAGGAGGAAGAGAGGGCAGTAAGAATAGGGAGGAGGGAAAAGGAGGCAGTCAGGAGGGGAGGAGTGATGAAGAAAAGGGGAAGAGTATGAGGAGGCAGAAAGGAGTAAGAAAAGGGAAGGGAAAAGGTGGGACCCAGAGAGGGAGGGGGCAGTAAAGAGAAGGGGAAGGGGGTGGGGCAGAGAGGAGGGGGGCAGTAAAGAGTAGGGAAAGGGAGGCAGTCAGGAGGGGAAGGAGTAAAGAGAAGGGGGAAAGTTGGGACAGAGAGGAGGGGGGAAGGAATAAAGAGAAGAATGATAAAATACGATAGAAAATATAGAAACGCAAATGATGATAAAATCCGATAGAAAATAGAGGAATGAAAAATAATGAAAAAATACAATAGAAAAATATTGGAATGCAAATGATGATAATTCCGATAAGAAAATGTGAAGCACAAACGACAAAAATACCGAATATGTAAATCGCCAGGAACATATATGACACGATAGATAACCGGCATTCCATGTGACAACATTCCCATCACCATTATCTTTTTGATTATCACTTAAACCTCCAGGAAACAAGAAAGAGAAACCGCCCTCTTCACCGCCCACCCACTAAATGAGGGCGAGCAACCCAGTCACCCCCCCCCCCCGCCCACGATCAGGAAGTCCCGCAGCCGCCCATCCGTTCAGTCCGATCGGGCGTGAAGACAGTCAGTAATATGCGCGTCATAGAGCCACCCACTCAAGCCACTCATCCGACGAAGAACAAGAAACACTCGGATAGCAAAGGTGCTGTCACACTAGCACTTTTTCCGTCAATTTTTTGAACAATTTTACTAACATAAATACAAACATTCTCGAATATAGCTCTTGATGTGACTAGGCTTGGCTGAAAAAGTTGACGGAAAGGTTTTCAGACGGAAACGATCATTATCGTCTGGCTGGAAAATCGACAATTCGCTCTAAAATGGATAAAATTTCAGAAAATTGTAAAAAAAAAAAAGAGCTAATGTGACAGCACCTTAAGAAAGTAGAGTGGGAAGGAAGGGTGGGGATAGAGGAAGGATAAGGAATGGAGGAAAATTGAAAGTTGAAGAGGAAAGATAGTCTGATCCATCACCCACTTATACCTACCCCCTCCCTCCTTGTTATTCAAACAGTCACCTTATCCCCTACGCGACAACTTGACTGGCTGTACGCACCTGTCTGTTATCATTTCAACCCTCTCCCTCTCTCTACAACACGTCTGGACCAGCTCTAACTCACCCCACCTCTCTCCTTGCTCCCCACCTAAACCTCGTCTATTTTCTTGCCCTCCCTACCCCCTCACTGGCTGCTCTCCTCTTTTCTAACCCAAAGGCTCTCTCGCCTTCCCCCACCCCTTTCCTCCGCCCGCCTTCTCACACCTTCCCCTTTCCTTGCTTCTCTCCCTTACCCTCCCTCTCCTCTTCCCCCCTACACTTCCTCTTCCCTTCTCCCACCCCTTCCGCTCCCCCTTCCTCTCACTTTCCCACTCTCCTCACCCCACTTCCACCTCCCTCTCCTCTTCCCCTTGCTTGGCACCCTCTCCCCTTCCTTCTCCACACTTTCCTCTTCCTTCCTATGCCCCCTTTCCTCCTTCCCCCTCCCCTTCCCCTCTCCGTCACCCCCCCTTCTTCTTCCCTCTCCCCCTTCCCCTTCTTCCCTTCCCTCCTTTCCCCCTCCCTCTCTTTGCCCCTTTCCTCTTCCCTCTCCCCTTCCCCTTCTTCCCTTCCCCTCCTCCCCCCTCCCCTCACTTTCCCCTTCCACCTCTTCCACTGTCCCTACCCTTCTTCCCTTCCTCCTCACCCTGCTGAGGCAAAGGCTAAGTGAAGACCTGAGCTGACTGCCTCAAGTGTACCTGGTTTATGGGTCTTTTTTCCTCCTCGTTATGTCACCGTTTCATTATCTTTCGTACATTTTCTTTTCCTGTCCCATTCGCTAAATCATCTTCATTGATAATTTTCTGTTCTTTTTTTCCTAACTTTGGGAAGTTATAGTTCTCGTTATTTTTTTATTATTATTATTATTATTATTATTATTATTATTATTATTATTATTTTGATGTACTAATATGATTTTCCGTGATTGTTATTGTTTACTTTGTTATTTTTTGTTATTATTTTTTTACTAATATGATTTTCAGTGATTGTTATTAATATTAATAGTATTAGTGTCATTAGCAACTTGATCGCTGTTACAGTATTACTGTTGTTGTTGTTTAATTATCGTTATTATTATTGTTAACATATTATTATTACTATTATTACTAGTATTTCTATTGTTATTATTATCATTATTGTTGTTATTGTTGTTGTTGTTGTTGTTATTGTTGCCGTTATTGTTAGCATTATTATCCTCATTATTATTACTTTTATGATTATTTATTTATATTCATCATTACAGTTATCATCAATGATCCTGACTCTTATAACAAATGGAACAGAATTCCTCCATCATCATCACCATTACTCTCATCATTTAAGATATCACCACTTTTATTCTCATGAAATTTATTGCTGATTCCTGTCCTTCTCTTCGTATGAATTTTATGAGAGAAAAAAATGGCTGATTTGTGTCTTGCAGTTTTTGTTTGCATTCATTTTCATTTGTGTGTGTCTGTTTATGATGGTGATGATGGTGGTGGTGGTGGTGGTGATAATGATAATGATAATGATGTTGGTGGTGGTGGTGATGATGATGATGATGATGATGGTGGTGGTGATGATAATGATAATGATGTTGGTGGTGGTGATGATGATGATGGTGGTGATGATGATGATGATGATGATAATGATGGTGGTGGTGGTGATGATAATGATAATGATTGTGATGGTGGTGGTGATGATAATGATGGTGGTGGTGATGATAGTGATGGTGATGTTAATCATAATGATAATGATGATGATGGTGGTGGTGTGGATGATGTTCGTGATGGTAAGGATGATGATGATAATGATGGTGATTATTATATTAATAATAATAACAGAGCCCTGCATATGATTAATATTTATTATCGTAACTATCTTCCTTACCCTTAATACTATTACTCCCCCCTGTCTGCTCTCGCCCTTTCACGCACACTACAGTACCTTCAACTGTTTATTTATTTATTTTTTTTTTTATCATCTGTCCGTGTTGACTTATTTTACAGACATCACAAAACACGATACAGAGGCGCAGTCTGACGTCAATAATTCTCTTGATTGACGTCAGTAAACAAATCTTCACGGCTGATGTCACAAGAAATCATTATCACTATCATGGTGTTTTTTTCTCGAGGGAAATTTCATGAAGTGATAACAATAGTACGATTGTTTTATTGGTGTCTGTCGTTTTTTTTTTCTTTTTTTTTTTTGCGTTTTTGGGTTGACGGAGCAAAGTTATTCTGTCCCTTGAGGTTGTCCAAAAGTGTTCTCAGAGTAACGACCGGTTTGCTAAAATTGTTCCAGGCCCGACCCAATGAACAGTCGTATAAACAGACATCCATATACACAGAAAAAAATGCATATCTGTCGATCTATCAAATAAATATGCATTTATTTTTTTCTATATGTACGATAGATATGCACGTCTAGCCTGATAGATATGCATTTATTTCTGTTTGTTCATGTCCGTGTAATGAATGTCTATTAGTTCGGGCCTGGTACAATTTCAACAAACAAAAATGTCTTAAATGCGTTTTATGAGCTGTTTTCTTATCTTAACATCCATCTAAAGCATTGATAGGTTCACATTAATGCAATCACGAGATAAGATTGCATAAATGTGAATATTATCGATGATTATGATATATATGCAAGATTAAACTAGCGAAATGTTTAATAGATGCATTTCGGCTTGAGAACACCTTTGGGTGTGTGTGGCTTCATATCTCGTTCTATGTGTGTATGTGAGAGAGAGAGAGAGAGAGAGAGAGAGAGAGAGAGAGAGAGAGAGAGAGAGAGAGAGAGAGAGAGAGATAAGAGAACA
>NC_091581.1:7509273-7514273 GCF_042767895.1 Penaeus vannamei
CTGTTTTGTGAATATTCTCTCTTTCTCTCTCTCTCTCTCTCTCTCTCTCCCTCTCTCTCTCTCTCTCTCTCTCTCTCTCTCTCTCTCTCTCTCTCTCTCTCTCTTTCTCTCTCTCTCTCTCTCTCTCTCTCTCTCTCTCTCTCTCTCTCTCTCTCTCTCTCTCTCTCTCTCTCTCTCTCTCTCTCTCTCTCCCCTCTCTCCCCCTCTTTCCCCTCTTTCCCCTCCCTCCTTCTCTCCCTCTCCCTCCCTCCCTCCTCCTCCTTCTCCCTCCTCCCCTGCTCTCCCTCCTCCTCCTTTCCCTCCCTCTCCCTACCCCCTCCCCTCTCCTTCCCTCCCTCTTCCCCTCCCCACCCACCCCCTTCCCCAACTCCCCCTTCCTTCCTCAGCCTTGGTCCACCTCACCCCTCTCGTCGACCCACCCTAGGACCCACCTACGAACCGTCTATTACCCACGTGCTTCCGTCGTCGAGGTCAGGTCACGCGCTGGCGAGGGAGGCGAAGGTGCGGTGTGAGCAGCGGACGAACACTTAGCTCGTGGAAGAGTAAAAGAGGAAGCGATAAAGTTGTTTTGGGTGTAATGAGGAATGAATGGGGAGGAGAGTGCTAGATGAAAGTGCTTTTAGACAGAGATGAAGAGAGAGAGAGAGGTGGGGGGAGGGGAGGTAGAAAGAAAGAAATGAAGGAAGGGAGAGAGGGTGAGAGAAAGAAAGAGAGAGGTAGGAGAGGGGGTAGAAAGAAGGGAAGAGAGAGAGAGACAGAGAAAGGGGAAGGAGAAAGACAAACAGACAAAAAAAATAGGAAGACGAACATACAGCTACACAACCATAGACGCAGAGAAACATGAACTAACATAAGAGGCAAAGACAGAAACGAACCGAAACCAACAAAACCAAGAACGAGAGCGACATGCAAATAGCACAGGAGATGGAGGAGGCCGCCGTAAGGGAAATGAGGAAGGAAGCGAATGGCAAACAGGCGAGAACGAACATAATGCCACATCATCCGCAGCCCCGTTTCCCCGCCAGCGTAGTCCTGTGATGGAGAACTATCCTCTTCATCGGAGCACAACAGAGGAGGCGGACAGGGAGCGCATAGGGAGGGAGGGAGGGAAGGAGGGAAGGAGGGGGAGGAGGAGGGGGAGGAGAAGGAGGAGGAGGAGGAGGAGGAGAAGGAGGAGGAGGAGGAGGAGGAGGAGGGGGAGAGGGAGGGGGGAGGAGAAGGAGGAGGAGGAGGCCAGAGAGACAAAGAAGAGAGCCCAAAAGAGACAGGTACGATGCAACTCCGATCGAATTGGAGAATGCGAAGGGGGGAAATAAAGCCCAAGGCAACAATGGGAGGATATATTAACCAAGAAAGCAGAGGGGAAAAATGTGCACAAAGAG
Organism: Penaeus vannamei; assembly: GCF_042767895.1. Lineage (NCBI taxonomy): Eukaryota > Metazoa > Arthropoda > Malacostraca > Decapoda > Penaeidae > Penaeus > Penaeus vannamei. The sequence continues at coordinate 7,510,656 of NC_091581.1, forward strand.
AAGGAGAATGAAAAGGATAGCAGTGTCGGGAGACGGGGAATATGGTGGATGAGGTCATACAGCACTGAGGAACTATGTAAGGCATAAAGCGAAAGAACAGATCATTAACTAAGGAAATCGATTTCCATTGTTTGTTTTACTTATTTAAATCTGATTCCAAATTCCTTCATTTTCGGGGCCTGTTCTTATTATGAATCTAATTCCAGCTGCGGTTGTTTGTTGGAATTGGAATCGCGTTCGCCGCAATTTACGCCGTTGTCCATCATCGCTGCATATCCTGCCCTTCCATCTCCCGCTCGATACGCCGACGAGGGCCCTGGTCCGGCCGGAAGTGGCGCCGGAGGGGAGGCGGACACTGGGTTACGTGTGAAGGCGCAGAAGATACCGGGAAGGAAGTGTGACACGGGCGGGCCGGGGGAAGGAAGGGGAAATGCCGACGACGAGGGAAGGGCAAGGATCCGAAGGGAGGGAGGGGGGGGGGATGTGTCACAGGAGCTCGGGTGCATCGTCAGTAAAGTGGCGTGTACGTATGCGGTATGTCATCGTTCCAGCCTGTGCTGTAAGTACGCCAGGGTGTACTAACACTAAAATTGCGTGCCGGGGGTGAGGCGAGGGCGGCCCCGAGTGCACGCTATCAGGGAAACGGTATTTTGTTTGCCGGTTCACGCCCCATCATCAAAAATGCAGGCAGATTACATTCCTCGTCTGCGGACCACTCACGCGCTCTCCTTGGCGCCCAACCGACCAGCAGCATGTGAAGAGACGGTAAACGCTGTAAACATTAAACATTCAGGTGTTTTTTATGAGTTCTTTATACCCCGTGATGAACACCCCGATTCCATGTGTCAGAATGTTGCTCTGAAATGGAAGCGGAGGGGTCGGCGGGGCTGGGGAGCGCGTGTGTTATATGCACCTAAAAGTTATTCTTTATGAAGGAGTCTTTGTTGTATCGTATTTTTCAGGGTTTTTGCCATTATAATGTTTGTCTTACCTCGGAGCATTGTGGCGTTGCTGGTGATGCGGCTGGCTCTCTCTCTCCTCTCCACGTTCCTCCCGCCTGCCTCCATCTCCACGCTCTTGATAAAGCTATTATCATGTCTCATTGCCCTTGCTGTTAATTTACCCCCGGTGCTGATACAGTAATGATTATATTTCAGCGAGCATTAGAGGCAATACGAAGCCAGGCTCCTCCTCCTCCCGCCGCCGCCGCCGCCTTTGTTGGCCGGGTCTCGGGGGTCCGTCGCCACAAGGTTTTGTAATCCAAGCCGAAGTGAAATGCAGTTTTATGCTCTCTTCTTCGGGATGTAAACTTGGGGTTTAAAGCCCGAAATGCTGAAGGGCGCAGCGGTAGGGCGCGCAAGACAGTCGGATAACTTTAACCGTTTTACCGGACTGTTTGAGGAACCGGCACGCAAATGAACATTAATGTAGATAACTGTAGTAGTAGCAACAGCAATGTAGTTGTAGTAATGGTGATGGCAGCGATCGTGATTATTATTATTATTATTATTATTATTATTATTATTATTATTATTATTATTATTATTATTATTATTATTATTATTATTATTATTATCATTATTATTATCATCATCATTATTATTGTTGTTGTTGTTGTTCTTGCTCTTATTGATGATGTTATCACTATCATTATTATTGTTATTACTATTAGTAATAATACAATCATTATTTTATTAGTATTCATCTTAATATTATCATCATCACCATTATTTTCAATATCATTATTGTAGTCATTGTTATTATAATCATTATCGTTATTATTATTATCATTATTTTATTATTATTATTATTATTATTATTATTATTATTATTATTATTATTATTATTATTATTATCATCATCATTACTATTGTTGTTGTTCTTGTTCTTGCTCTTATTGATATCACTATCATTATTATTGTTATTACTATTAATAATCATACTATCATTATTATTATTATTCATCTTAATATTATCATCATCACCATTATTTTCATTATCATTATCATTATTGTAGTCATTGTTATTATAATTATTATCGTTATTATTATTATTATTATTATTATTATTATTATTATTATTATTATTATTATTATTATTATTATTATTATCATCATCATTACTATTGTTGTTGTTCTTGTTCTTGCTCTTATTGATATCACTATCATTATTATTGTTATTACTATTAATAATCATACTATCATTATTATTATTATTCATCTTAATATTATCATCATCACCATTATTTTCATTATCATTATCATTATTGTAGTCATTGTTATTATAATTATTATCGTTATTATTATTATTATTATTATTATTATTATTATTATTATTATTATTATTATTATTATTATTATTATTATTATTATTATTATTATTATTATTAATATTATTATTATTATTATTATTATTATTATTATCATTATTATTATTATTATTATTATTATTATTATTATTATTATTATTATTATTATTATTATTATTATTATTATTATTATTATTATCATTATTATTATTATTATCATTATTATTATTATTACTAAAGGCAATAATATAATTATTATTACCACAATTGTTATTAATAATGAAAATATAGTATTATATAATAATGATGATAAAATAAATAATGGTAATAATTATGATATTAGTATTGATAATAATGATAATAATAATGATGATAATAATGATAATAATAATGATGATAATAATATGATAATATTAATAACTATGATGATAATAATATGGTAATATGAATAACAATGATGATAATCACGATAATAATAAAAATAATATAGATAGTAAATATATTAGTAATGATAATGGTAATAATGATAATAATGATGATGCTGATAATAATAATGATAATGATAATAATAATAATGATAATAATAATAATAATAATAATAATAATAATAATAATAATAATAATAATAATAATAATAATAATAGTAATAATAGTAATAATAATGATAATAATAATAATAATAATAATAATAATAATAATAATAATAATAATAATAATAATAATAATAATAATAATAATAATAATAATAATAATAATAATGATAATAATGATGATGATAATAATAATAATAATAATGATAATTATGGTAATAACAGTAATGGTAATGAAAATAAATATAATGCTAATGATTATGATAATAATAATGATAATAAACGTAAATATAAAAGTAATGATGATAACAATAGAAATACTAATGATGATGCCGATAATAATTTTAATTAGTTGAGTAAATATGATAGTAATAATATTAACTGATAATAATAATGATGTTCGAGATAATAATAATGATAATAATAATATTTTAAAAAATAACAACGACAACAGTAATGATTATAACAACGAAACTAACAATGATAATAATGCTAATAATAATAACAACAATAACAAATCACAAAAAAGAATAACTAGTGAGGTCATGGTTGCAACGGTTGCTTATCACTGATGTTGATGGTGATGTTGCAGTCATAACAAATGCTGCTTCTGTTGACACTGCTATTGCAATACCTTCGATAATGGCACCAGTGATATTTAACAATACTGATACTAATGATAACAATAATGATAATAACAATGACATATTTACTATGATT
>NC_091581.1:7524273-7526773 GCF_042767895.1 Penaeus vannamei
AGAGGAGAAAGGAAAGTGGAAGACATAGAGGAAAAGTGATGGAGATGAAGAAGAAAAGGAAGAGGGGTAGAGGATAATAGGGAAGGGGGAGATTGAAACTGAGATAAAGAGGGGGCAGAGCAAGAAGGAAGGAGAAGGACAGGAGAGGCTGAGGTAAAAGGGAGAGTGGGAGAGGAAGAAGAGCGATAGACAGAGGAAAGAGAGGAAGATTCTTTCTTGGCGAGTGACGCCTGGTCGTGGAGGGCATGCGAGGAGTGAGGGAGAGGAGGAGGAGGGAGAGGGGTAGAGGTGGGGAGAGGAGGGAGGATGGGCGAGGTGGAAGGAGGAGAGAGGAGAAGAGGAGGAGGGAGAGGGGTGTAGAGGTGGAGGAGGAGGAGGAGGATGGGCGTGGGGAAGAGGGGTGGAGGGACGGGAAAGAAGGGGAGGGAGGAGAGAGAGTGAGAGGAGGGAGGAGGAGGATGGGCGAGGGGAAGGAGGAGAGGGGAAAAAGAGGAGGAGGATTGGGGAGAGGGTATAAGGGGCGTGGAGAGAGTGCAGTGGAAAGGGAGCGAGGGGAGAGTAGAGAGGGAGAAGTGACGGAGGAGAAGGAGAGGGAGAGGCAAGAGTGGAGGAGGGAAAGGGAGCGAGGGGAGAGTAGGAGGAGAAGGAGGATGGGGTGGGGAGAGCAGAGGGTGGAGGGGTGGGGAGGGGGTGCATCCTTGCAATCTTCCGAATGACAATGATATGAGCAATGCAACTTCTACGATGCAAATGACAGCACGGATGAACAAGGGAGAGAACGAATAGAAAGAGGGAAAAGAGCAACCTGATAAATAGAGAGAGGATGTATGAAAGCGTAAATCAGAGATAACTGAAACCCATAAACAGACGTGAAATAAACTAAACAAAGAAACCACTTGATGCGGAACCGAGGAACAAAACAAACGAAGAACAGAGGAGGTGGCAATTCTCTCTCTCTCTCTCTCTCTCTCTCTCTCTCTCTCTCTCTCTCTCTCTCTCTCTCTCTCTCTCTCTCTCTCTCTCTCTCTCTCTCTCTCTCTCTCTCCTTCTCCCTCTCCTTTTCTCTCTCCTTTTCTCTCTCCTCTCCTCTTTCCTTTTCTCTCTCCCTTTTCTCTCTCCTCTTTCTCTCTCCTTTTTCTCTCACTCCTTTTCTCTCTCTCTTTTCTCTCTCCCTTTTCTCTCTCCTTTTCTCTCTCCTTTTCTCTCTCCTCTCTCCCTCCTACTCTCATTCTCTCTCACTCCCCTTCCTCTTCTCCTCCTTTTTCCCTCCACCTCCCTTCCCTCCTCTCTTCCCCCCCTCTTTCCCTCCTCCCTTTCCTCCCTCCTTCCCTCCTCCCTTTCCTCCCTCCCTCCCTCCTTCCCTCCTCCCTTTCCTCCCTCCCTTCCTTTCTCCTTCTCACCCTCTTTGCAGACCGAACAAAGATGAACACCGTAACTAATAAAAATGTTAGACACCGGAAGGAAGTGTAAAGAAAGGATGTGAGCAGAAGACGGGGTAAAGGGGCCGAGGAAGGAGGAGGGGAGGGGAGGACGGAGGGGAGGAGAGAGAGAGAGAGGAGGGGAGGGAGGAGGGGAGGGAGGGGGAAAGAAGCCAGGAGAAACACTGTGGTCGAAAGTAGATGGAGGAGCCTGTTAAAAGGGGAGAGGGAAGACATGTTGATGGAGGCTTTAGCCCGGGGGCGTCGGCTCACGAGGAGAAAGAGAGAGAGAGAGAGAGAGAGAGAGAGAGAGAGAGAGAGAGAGAGAGAGAGAGAGAGAGAGAGAGAGAGAGAGAGAGAGAGATTTTTACTTTGAGACGTTTAGAGAGAGAGAGATTACATCTCAAGAGATTTTTACTTTTCAGACATGCCAAGAAACAAAAATGTATCTTCAAAGAGATGAGAGAGAGAGAGAGAGGGGGAGAGAGAGAGAGATAGAGAGAGAGAGAGAGAGAGAGAGAGAGAGAGAGAGAGAGAGAGAGAGGGTGGGGGAAGGAGAGAGAGAGACACAGACAGAGAAAGAGAGAGTTCGGAGAGAGACTGAAGGAAACCGAAGCTAAGATGCGAGGGAGCAAGGAGAGAGTGGCGTGTCTTGACTGCTGTGTGGGGCATTCTGAGGTGTTTTAAATACGTCATTTTCTGTTTAATGGGCGTATTTGCTACGTAGTTTATATGCAATGAGTGTAAATGTTTGAAATGAGGGCGCTCTCATCCCAAAAATAAGCCAGTTGGCGCTCTCAGCCCAGAAAATAAGCCAGTTTTGGTAGGGCGAGGTCGAGTGTACGCAACTCACCTTCAGGGCACGTTGTAGTGGCTTTGGCGGAACATTGGCACCAGGTTGGGTATGGGATACACGTCTACAGGGAAATCCCCCTCATATGGCTCCCTCCCTCCTCCTCCTCCTCCCCCTCCTCCACTTCCTCCTTATTTTCCTCCTCATTTTCCTCCTCTCTCCCTTCCCTCTTATTCTTCCTGCTCCTCCTCCACCTCCCTCACCTCCTTCTCTTTCTCTTTCTACTCTT